>NC_056727.1:30314613-30357113 GCF_019279795.1 Protopterus annectens | reverse complement strand
GGCAGTCCCTGAGTTATGAACCTGTCCCTTCAGCTTGTTCTGTTGATTGTGGTAATGAGGTTGAGGTCACTGGAGTGTGTGGTGTGGAGGGATTGGGATTTATTTAGATGTAGTATTTCTAACCAAGCTGGATTAGACATGGCTTTATCTGTTAAGCAGAGATCGCCTCTAAGTAGGCGATATCAGACAGAGAATAGTTGGAGTTTTTTGAGTCTGTCAATATAGGACAAGTGTTTAAAGCCTAGGATCCTCTTTGTTAGGTACTTTTCAGCCTCTCCAGTTGTTGCAGGTGTCTAGTGAGGTACATGCCAAATGGGGCATTGTACTCGATAAGGAGGGAAGCCTTCTAGCTTATCAGTGGAAGTGGTAAGCACCAGGTAGCCTACCAACCACGAGAGGAGTGGTTTCTGACCTAGAAATTGTAGTTTATTGGCTGTTGGGAAGTTTTTCCATCTCTTTCAACTTCCTAGTCCAAAAGCCTGCATTTGCACTTATCCCACCTTTCCTGTAACTAGTCTAGACCAGATACAGATTTGCTGTATTCAGCACTGTATGCAAGCTTCTGACTCCCCCAAGCCTGTCTGTGTTGGAGGGAAGCCTTCTAGCTTATCAGTGGGAGTGGTAAGCACTAGGTAACCTATCTACCACAAGATGAGTAGTTACTGGCCCAGAAAGTGAAGTTTATTGGCTGTTTGGTCAGTTTTTTCCATCTCTTTCAACTTCTGGTTTAAAAGCCCCCATCTGTGCTTGTTTCCCACCTTTCCTGTAACTAGTCTAGTCCAGATACAGATTTGCTGTATCCAGGACTGTTTGTAGCTCCTGAGCAATGCCAAAGTCTGCTCTTCAATTTTTCCCTTAGACCTGCTAGTTCTCTCCTCTCCTCTCCTGCACTTTTAAAGCTTATCAGTCTAGCACTTACTTCTTGTAGCAATTATTTTAGCACACAGAAGTGCTACCAGCACCAACCATTCTACAAGGAAACAGCTCCAGTACTTATTATTAATACCCACCCATCCAGGCATGTATAAAGGTCAATTCCCTGTGCTTTTTCCTATTAACCTGGTGAACTTGGGCATCCTGAGGCAATGTAGCAACTGCCTCATGTACACCGACAATCCTCTCCTCTTACCTCCCAACACTCAGACTTGCGAGAGATGTACTTTTATATCGAAATTGGAAGCCACACACTCTCCAGCCAAGACTGGAATAGCTGGTCAAGTGTAGAAGGTCAACACTTGCACCACACCACATGGAACACATAGCCCTTCAGAACACACACCAGCACTGTCCTCACATAAAAACACAAACCACACACCCCAATTTTGCGGAGGCTCTCAATAAAAATCTACCTAAACAGCAGATACTTCCAAGGCAGAAACACACTCCACCACTACAACACAACACTAATCATGAGACACATAACTCTCCTAAACAGTGTGCCACTCAACCAAAGCCCCTAAGGCAGAACAGCATGCCCAATACACTAGTCATAGGCGACTCGATAATGAGTCACACTGATGTCCCACTCACTAGGTTGAGTAAGGAGAACAGTCAGCTGCCTGTCAGGTGCCAGGATCTGCCACATAATGCATGCACTCAGGTCCCTTAACAATGGGTAAAGATATGACTCTGTCATTGTACATGTGAGTGTGAATGACCTGAGATGTACCTCCCTGGAGTACATGAAAAGAGACATGGAGGAGCTCTCGGATTATGTAGCCCAGGTAGGTATGACCCTAGCCTTGAGCAGCATCCTATCATCACCAAGAATGATACCACAGTACAAGCAGAAAATGATCTATTTCAGCAATTGGCTAAGTGTCTGGTGTCATTCTAAAGGGATCCAGTATCTGTCTGCCTGGGGTGACATGATTAACAGACCTCGATACTTTGCCACAGATGGCCTGCATCTGTCACCCCTGGGCTTCTAGATACTGGCCAAGGCTCTTGCTACCCCTATAGTGCCTTTTTTTAGGGTTCCTATTAGAATCTCGAACGCTTGAAATGTCGAACGTCATATGGTCGACACCATATGATCGACATTTCAAGTGTTTGAAGGTTAAGCATAATAGTGCCGTTCAGTGCAGAATGGAAGAATTTCCCTTTTCTGCACTGAAGTGCGATCTCGTAGTTGGTATATTTAAGTAGGGGGGTGGGGGGCTTGCCCTCCTGCACCATTAAGTAAGTTTTTTTTTTTTTTTTGTTTTTTATTATATATTCAAACTTTTGAACTTCAATCATATGTTGTAGAACATATGGGATTCGAAGTTTTGAAAGTTTGATTATATTATATAGACCCTTTTTTTAGATGGTGTTCCAAAGACCAAATTACCACCAAAACAGCTACAAACAAATGCAATCTGAGGGTCATGCTGCTCAATGCTAGAAGTCTGAATCTGAAAATGCACTCGCTCGAAGCACTCCTTAAAATGGAGAACATCGAAATTTGTGCTGTAACAGAGACCAGGGTCAGCAGCAGAAAGCACTCCTGCACTACCAGGCTCTAACTCATTCCATACATTTCAGCCCCAGAACTTGGACCGAAGCTCCAAAGGCGGTGGTGTTTCCATATTCATAACGGATGCGCACATCTCCAGACTGGTAACCAACATAACACATTAGAGATATTTCAGGTACAGCTAAAATAGGATAAAACAGCGATTCAGGTCTTAGCCTGCTATAGGTCCCCAATAATGTCGCAAGACTCACACTCCACGTTCCTAAGCACACTAAAGAATATTAGGGTCCATCCTAACACTCTCATGCTGGGTGACTTCAACTACCCCTCCATTAACTGGGAAAACCACTCATGTACCAATACACTTGCCCAACGTTTCCTGGAATTCATTAATTCAAATGCCCTGGACCAGCTCATTCTTACCCCCACTAGAGGTAGCAACATCCTTGACCTGGTCATTACTAACATGGGCCACCATTGATCTAAACCAATATTTAACTTCTCCCTGGATAGATCCAACCACAAATTAATCACCCTGGAAATCCACATCTCTCCCACCCCCCACCCCCATCCCCCGCAAAGGTAACCACCATGAAAAACTTCTCCAAAGCTAACTTTTGGCTTCTAAAATCAGAGGTGGCTAAGTTCATGGCACCCATGCAAATGGAGAATAGTTGCGTGACTGCCGAATCATACACCAATGCGCTGTAACACGTGCACAAATGCATGGATCTCGCCATACCCGATAGAACCAAGACGCTCTCCTCTAAAAAAAGGAAGCCAATCTGATGGTCCCCTGCCCTAAACAAACTCTACAACAGAATGAGGGAAACTGATGCGGAATAAGGTGAAGTCCCAACACTGGAAAAACTCCCTTATCAGGCTCAAAAGAAAATTGAGATCCCTCATCAAATCCTCTAAAGCTAGCTATGAAAACAGAATTGCAGCAGATAGTAAAGACAACCATACGGCCTTCTATAGTTATATGAAGAATCTCCATGGCAATACCCAGATTTGCTCTGAGCTACTGCATAATGGTACCTCCTATACTAAACCTACAGATATTGCCAATATACTGGCCGACAGATTCAGTGCCAACTTTACCTCCTCCAAAGGACCAATCACAATACCAGTAGATTGCCATGCACCCAGTATTACTGCTGCACAGGTTAAAACAGCACTGTCCAAGGCCAATAATACAGCTTCCATGGGACCTGACAATATCCCTGGCTGTGTTCTACATGAACTACAGAGTGAACTGGCACCTCACCTGTGTGCCCTGTTCAATCACAGCCTCACCTCAGGCCTTGTCCCTACCAAATGGCACACTGCTACAGTCATCCCTCTCCACAAAGGAGGAATGACTAGAGACCCTGGGAACTATTGCCCCATTAGCCTGATGAGTCTGATATGCAAAGCTATGGAACGCATCATTGTGGACCCAATAAACAAGGATATAGGGAATCTCCAAACTCTGGATCCCACACAGTTTGGTTTTGTAAATGGTAGATCATGTCTGCTCAACTTGGTTGACTTCTCTGAGTCAGTTACCAGAGCTGTGGATGAAGGCAAGGTGGTTCATACTGCCTACCTTGATCTGGCCAAAGCGTTTGACACCATTCCCCATTCAGGAATCATAGAAAAACTCACTAAGCTAGGCATCAACCCTTTTATCACTAGGTGGGTTGCAAACTGGCTCACAGATAGAACCCATAATGTGAAAGTAGTGGGCTCCAAGTCAGACTGCTCACCAATCACGAGTGGAGTCCCACAGGGTTCAGTCCTGGGTCCTCTCCTGTTTGGTATGTACTTCTCTGAAGTCAAGGCCAGCTGACAAAGTTCACAGACGATTGCAAGTTGTGAGCTATTATTAACTCCCCAAGTGATGTTGACATCCTACAGAATAGACTCACTGAGACCGACTGGTGTCAGAACCATGACCTTAAGCTCAATGCCAAAAAATGTGTTGTCATCCCCTTTGGGAAAAACCCAGTTCCCATGAATTACCACATTGATGGTAGTCCACTGAACACAGAAGGTGTTATAAGAGATCTGAGAACACAGGTTGACAGCAGCCTCTCTTTTGACCACCACATTGCCACTGTGGTCAGAAAGTCCTTCTATGTGGCACATCTCATTACTAAGGGTTTTGAATCCAGGAAGAAAGAGGTCATTGTCTCCCTCTACTCTTCCCTCATGCTAATACAAAACCTGTTATTCTATCAGCTTTCTTAGTCTTTAAGAGTAATATTTAAACATTGTCCCTATTTTGGGCCTTTGTCCCACTTTTATTTATGGCTTTGTCCAGATTTCTTGCTCTAAGAAGTTGAGAAGTATGTATGTTACTAGCTTGGATCAGGTAGGCAGTTTTGACCATTCTGTTGGTATCAGAATTCTGATGTACCTTTGAGAACAAGCTCTGTACAGTATGCAGATTAGGGAATGGCAAAACCAGCAAGACAGCTTATGGATTATTTTCTAAAAAAAAATAATAATGGTAATAAAACTAAATTTATATCATGTTTCAGAACAGAACTTACACTTCTATTCAATACTAATACTAGTATGAATAATATTAATAGCGTATGTTTCCAGTGATAGTTTGTGTTAAGATCTCCACTTGCAGTTTAGTCCAAATAAAAGTAATTAAAACATATCTTACTGATATAACCCTCATATGAAAATTCTACACAAAGCACAGGGAGTGGAAGATGATAGACTAACTGTCCTAACTGTATGAACCGGTGGCAATAAAGATAGCCTGCAAAACAAACAGAAGATATGTGGCATTGGCCCAACTTTCTGGAAAGAAAGACTATGTTTGCTTCACAGGATTTCACCCCATAATGTACAAGATGTACCCAACTTTCAGCTGTTAGCTGTCATTCTACGTCATTCAAATTAAACTGTTAAGTGCTAATATGGACATTTCTCCCTTTGTTTTAGGAAAGCTTAATTATCAAAAGATGCACAGGATATAATGGTTATCATTCGTAACCCATTAAAATAACTAATAAATAAAAATATTGCTACATAACAAAAAATGAAATTATATAAAACATCACTTGTGTTTAATGTAGCAACAGCCACAATCTGACAGCTTGGCAAAAACACCTTCAAAGGCTTGTTATACTACTCAGATTTCATAGTATCATAGGAGGTTATGAGGCTAACGGCCCCAGAGCCCTTACAAGCCTAACCAAGTTCAAACCATGTTTGCAAGCGTGTCTGGTTCAAGCAGGCACCAAAATCAGCACCTATTGTCCCTGTCCAAGAGGGACACAGGTAGAACCCCTGAATTGAATTTCCAGTTACCCATCCAATCATCCAAATTGTGCTTAAATAGGGCCAACAAGGGGCTTTGTTCAACATGAGTAGGAAGCTTTTTCCAAAGGTGGGGCAACCTCTGTGAGACAAACCTGTCTCTCCAGCAAGTTCTGCTGATGTCACATACCAGGTTATGGTTCTTTTAGGGAGTGGCCCATATACCATTTAACTTGCAAATGTGCAGCATTTCCATTAAAGCTGGGTCAGAGATTGCTCTACATTCAAGCCAAAGGTCACCTCTGAGCAGTCTGTATGACACAAGAAAGTGGCAATGATTTCAGTCTGTCTGCATAAGACAGATGTTGAAGATTCTGAATTTTATTTGTAAAGATCCTCTGGGGTCTCTTCAATTGCTGCAGGTGTTTGGAAAGGAATATACCAAAGGAAGCATTGCACTGTATTATTGACCTGATGAGGGAAGACTACAGATGGTTGTAACCTCTTTTTTCTGGAAACAATGCCCCTACTTGATGAGCAATATAAAATTCCCTTCTTACCACTGTGGAGACATGGTGATCAAAGTTAAGGTTGTTGTCCACCTGTGTACCCAGATCCCTCACCACTGATTGTGTGCTTAGGGTATTTCTATTTATGTGGTAGTTTGCAGAAACATTGCCCTTGCTAAAGGGGATGATGATGCATTTTTTGTGTTAAGTTTAAGACCATGACTTTGGCAACAGTCATTATTCTGTGTAAGAACTTTTTTGCAGGATGTTGACATCACTAGGGGTTTCAATGATCACTCTCAGTTTGCAGTCATCAGCTTTTAGTTTAATCCTGTACTTTGGAGAGGTAGATTCCGAAGAGTAGAGGTCCCAGAACCAATCCTTGTGGAACACCACTGATTAAAGGTCTGCTGGAGGAGGTGAAGTCCCCTATTTTGTTTGTCTGAGTTCTATCAGTGAGCCATTTTACAACCCACCTGACAATATATGGGTTGATACCCAGCTGAGTGAGTTTATCAATGATGCCTGAGTGGGGAACTGTGTCAAAGGCTAAGTCTATCTAGCTAGGCCATATGCACAGATTTGCCCTTGTCTTGGTCTTTGTTGACTGCCTCAAAAAAGTCCACCAAGTTTAACAGGCATGACCTCCACTTGACAAAGCCAAACTGGGTGGGGGTCAAGCATTTGGAGATTTCCTATATATTTGTTAATAAGGTCCATGATGATTGATTCCATGGCCTTGCAGATAAGGCTGGTCAGGCTAATGGGTCTATAGTTCTCAGGGTCCATGGATGTATCCCCTCTGTGCAAAGAGATGACAGTAGCTGTTTTACATTCTGCTGAGATGAAGCCAGTGCTTAGGCTGTGATTAAATAGCTTGCTAAATGGTAATGCTCATTCTTGTTTTAACTAATGGTGAACACAGCCTGGGATATTGTTTGGTCCCATAGAGGCTGTGTGTTTGGCCTTGGAGAGGGCATTTAAGACCTGCTTCTTGGAGATACTAGACAGAGGATAGGTGTTAGAGATGCTTTGGGGTATGTGAGGCAGGGACAGGGGAGTGAAGTTTTCACTGAACCTGTCAGCCAGCAGGTTTGCTATATCCACAAGTTCAATATATGTAGTATCATTAGCTAAGAGTTCAGCACAAATCTGGGCCTTACCATTCAGGTTACAGATGTAACTAAAGAATGCCTTGTGGTTATACTTAGTTAGGAAAGCTAATTTGGATTCATTCTTAGCTTTGTGGGACTTCACTACGAGTCTTATTTGCTTGTTTAAGTAGAGGAGGGAGTGTTTCCAGTTTTGAGAATGTTCCTTCCTACTCTTAGACAGCAATTTCTTTATCCTATTGTGTAGACTATTAATAGCAGTTGTCTACCAGGCAGGTTTATTTTTCCTTGAATATCTTGCTTTGGGTCTATCAAGTATGGCAGAGTCAATACAATTGTACAGGTGTTTGCATGAAGCATTGGTGTATAACTCCACATAGGTGTCTGTCCCATCAGTGGGTGGAGGGGCTATGAAGCTATTTATGCCATCATGTAAGAGGTTGTAATTGGCCCTGGAAAGTGTTTTAGTCTAGTTATTGCTAAGGGGGGGGGGGGGGTCTTGTGTAATAGTTACTTCTAGTGAGACTGATTTGTGGTCAGATCTCACCAAGGATGGCCACACACTGGGGGTGGTGCAGCAGTCTCCCATGTTGGTGAGCATGTTGGTAAGCATGTGGCCCTGTTGTCCAGCACCTGGCAAAGTTTGTGATTAACAATGAATGCATTAACTGTTGAACACAAGGTATAATGTACCTATAATGATAAGAATGCTAGTAATGCTAATTGTTAAAAAATTAAAACAATACTTTAAATGTTCAGTTTGAAATAGACAAATCACAAAGTTGAGCCGCACATTAAAAATAAAACAAAAACAAATGCACTGGTAAAAGAAAAAATATATATCATGTTTAAATTATTTCCAATGCAGATATAAACAAAATAAAATAAATTAATTTAATCATTGTACTAGACAGAATGATATATCCTTAAGGGTTTTCTGGTGCAGCAAAGAATTCTGGAAACTAAACATTAAATAACATTAACCGGTTTCAATTCTGACTTCTGCATTTTTAATACCACAGAAAAATGCAAACAACTCAGTCATGCTTGATCTCTTACATATCATAAAATTGGTGCTGACACAATACAAGATGATCAAGGAATCTAAATCTCTACCGCAACATAAGCAAGAATGCTGGTGTGACAGATATCTCTCCAAAAGAATTCCCCACTTCTGTAACAGATTCACATTTTCTGTAAAGCAAAGCACATCCTTCACTAACCTAGACAAATGAATAGGAAACTGTAAATGTATCCCTAGCCTAGGATGGTGGTAAATAGTTAGGCACACTAGTGAAATTGCAATGGCTAAGCATAAAAAGGCTTAAATAGAAATCTCCAGTTGATGATCTATGAACTTATGAACATATAAACTTGTAACATTATGTTGTCATGCTGGGAGATTTAATAAAATCCATGTAGGAATAGTGGAAGACCTACACATAAGGTGCCATGGCCATTTATGCAGATCCTCCTCGGCAGCACACATCCCATATTAATGAAGGCATGCTACTGAGGGACAGCTATGTAACATGGTAGGGAGTGTGTGTGATTGTGTCCAGAATGGAGTAACATGCCCCCTGCACTGTCAAAGCAATGAAATTAAATCATTTAATATATTTTTTTAAGTTTTCATTGTTTTTGTGTGGTGCTGTGCTTAGCAAAAGACATGTGAGACATCTACAAATAGAAACCGGATACATTTAATTATTTAGGAAAGGTCAAGTTTAAGCACAGCTAAGTGGGTTTGCATGGTGCGGCACAATGCTTAGCAGTGGTTAAACATAGTGGAGACATGTATGTAAAAGTAGAACTGGATTTCATATGGCTTTGTAGCCAAATGGTTAGAGTGACAACCTCATGTGCAGCAGGTCTAGGGTTTGAATACACAGGCAGGCTGTTTTGTAAATGCAAATTCTGAGAATTATTTTAAGTCCTGATGAAATATTGTGTGATTACAAAAATAGATTATTTTGCAAATACACATTTATGAGATGTAATATTAAGTCATGATTAAATTTTGTATGAATACACAAACAGGTTATTAAGCATGTATATTGCAAATACACGTAAGAGTATATTTACACCCTTGATGAAATATTGTATGCATGCACAGACAATTTATTAAATATTCATTTTGCAAGTACACAATTATGAAATATATTAAATCCTGCAGTGCTGCACTCAGCTAAGTTCTGCTAAGCACAACTAAGCATAGCCAAGCAATGCTTAAACCATGAATGTTTTAGCAGTGCTTGGCTGGTTTGTGTATTGCTTAGAAGTGCCAAACCCTGCTAAGCAATTCCCATTTAAGAACTGCTCAGCCCAGCTAAGCTGGTTTGTGCACTTCTAAGCGTTGCTAAATATCACCTGTTTAAGCACTGCTCAGTGAGTTTGCACAGTGCTAAGCGAAGTGCCACATTTTTAAAATGGCCCAATGGTGATAAAGGCAGGGAAAGCAGCCTTATTTAAGTTGAACAGGTGAGAATACAGCCAGACCCTGTTGGAGTTTGACCTGTGCAGGAACTATGGCAGGAGTTGGAGAGGGGCACAGCGGTGAGGCATTCTGGAGTCCAGGGTCATGGTTGGAATCCTAATAAAAGACCATGACATCTGGCTGCTGCATGGCAAGTACCAGGGCTCAGAATACAAATTGGAGGCCTGGGACCATCTGGCAACTGGCCTCACCAGTGCAACTGGCATCCCCTGCACAGGTGAGCAGGTGTGTCACCATTTTGATGACCTGAAGTATAGGAAGGGGGATATCTTGGCCACTCGGATCCAAAATGCCTAGGATGACAATGTCTCACAAGTGTGTAAGTTTCGCTAGCATTGTTTTGCCAATAACTAATCTGCATGTGTGAAAGACAGGTATGAGTAATGATGTGCTTCTCTCCTCACAGCTGCAGAGGAGAGAGCTTGCAACCTAGAGGCCCATGCAGGGTGCCTGGCCAGGTTGCTCTATGAGTGTGGTAAGTACAGATATATCTTGCAGTCTATAGTCATATAAATAAGAAAGAGTAGAGTAGTAACTGCTAGTATGTATATTCTGTTTTGAGTCCATGGCAATGAATGTAGTTATAGACCTGGACTGATATTAGTAATGCCAGGCACAGTTCAATATAGATGAAAGCATAAAACCTGCTAATGTTAAGCAAAGTTACTACTGCATTAATAATGTTAAGGAAATAAAAGTTACTACTGCATTAATAGTGTTAAGGAAATAAAGTTCATCTGCATTCATAATGTTAAGGAAATAAAAGTTTCTACTGCATTAATAGTGTTAAAGAAATAAAGTTCAACTGCGTTCATAATGTTAAGGGAATAAAGTTCAACTACATTCAGAATGCTAAGGAAATAAAGTTATTATTGCATTAATTGTGGAATTAGAGCTATCCTGCAACATCTGCATTATCTGAAGTGTTCCTCAATAAAGACTGTTAGATGTATACCAATCACTGCATGATGCCACCACTAATAAAGCTGTGTTGTGCAAAATGTGTGTATTTTGAGCTGTTGGCCAAGAAATGGAGTATTACAAGTGGTGTGAATTAAACACGGGAATAATACAAAGTGACTGAAGGTTAGCTGATAAAGACTGTTTTGCTAAAGTGTAGATGTGGAGCTGTACTACAACATATAATGCATTATGATATTTGTTCTGCACTAAGATCTGAACATAGAATAGGAACGGCTAAGGTGTAATAGTGTGTATGATAAGAACTCAGCAACGCAAAAATAACAAAAAAGCTGTTTATTCAAACAAAGTTTTCAGGTAAAAAAAACCTTCATCAGTGTATAAAAGCAGAACCTAACATCCTCACTTTATATAACACACAGCCATCAATTAATCAATTACATATGCAAAGCATTTAAAGAACCATAACATTCGTATAAAATTTCAACATTTAATTACCATATTGACACAAAAGAAATGAATAAAAAAAATATCCATAAATATGTTTGCTAGAAACATATTTACATGCACATATATGCATATCTATATACATATGCATATAAAAAAGGAGAGAATGTACTCTAATAAAGACTAATATAGGCACATTTTCTTGTGTTTCAGTACAGGCTTAATTGTTACCTGATTCAGACCAGGGGGAAAATAAGCATTCATTCTAAGTATCCATTCCAGTTCTCTGTTTTCCAAACTGTTATTTAAATCACCAGCCCTAATACTAGCAAATACCTGATCAATAACTAAACCTAAAACTATGTTCCACACCATGTTGAATAACATGCTTAGCTAGGGAGCTGGTGCTTATATTTCTTTTAATATCTGACCTGTGTTCAATAATCCTCTTGTTTAATTTCCTCATTGATTTGTCAATATAAAAAGAGAATTTGGTACATGTGGCAAGATAAACTATATGTGAGGAGTTACAAGTGGCAGGACAAGAAAACTTAAATGTTTTGCCAGTCAGTGGATGAATAAATAGCATGCTTTTATTTATAAGCTCACAACCTGAACAATTATGGCATGGAATGGTACCAGAAAAGCTGCATTTATACCTTGGAATATTATTATGAAAATCTTTATAGCACAGTTTTTGTTTAAGACTTTGGCAGTTATGATACGAAAACCTGGGGTAATTGCCCATAAGTTTCTTTAACTCAGGTGAAGATGTTAATATACTCCAATTAGTTCTAATAATGCTTTTTATAGTTGAGGAGGTTCTACTGTATGTCATAATATACCTAATCAACTCATTAGAAATTGATTGAGCCTGAATACTAGTAAGCTGTTTAACCCCAAAACTATGGCTAGCAGAAGTAGATCTCAAACTTAGTACATGACCTATTTCTTGATCAAGTTTGTCACTGTTATATCCTCTATCAAGGAACTCCTGTTTAGTTTCATTCATCTGTAGGTGACATTTGTTTGTATCAGAATTTAATCTGCTTATCCAAATAAATTGACCCTTACTGATCCCTTTAAATATATGGGGTGCATGCATACAAGAACTATGTAGAAACCTGTTCCTATGGACAGGTTTCTTGTAAACAGTAGCTGACATATTATAACCATCAAAGTCTATAGTGATATCCAAAAAATTAATGCTCAGGTGCGCAAGTCATAGGAAACTTCAAAAATTTTGTGCTAGAGTTTAAATATACCAGGAATTCATTCAGTTCAACAATATTTCCATGCCAAATAAAGAAAAGATCATCCACAAATCTTTTAAAACACTTAATTTATGAATAAAATTTTACAGGCCCATTATAAACAACCTCATTCTCCCATGTATCAAGCACTAAATTAGCATATGTATTTGCAATGGGTGTACCCATTGCCACCCCATGCACTTGATGGTAAAATTGGTTGTCAAAGGAAAAGAAATTATTGCTAAAGACTAAATCCAGTAACTCACAGAGAGTCTCTATAAATCTATCAATATAATTGCAATTGCTATGCATGAACTCTCTAATAGCATTTATGCCATAAGTATTTGCAATTGTGGTAAACAACGACTGTATATCTAAGGTAGCCATTAGAAGACTTTCATCTTGGTTCCTACATGAAAACAACTCAAATGATTTAAAAAGTCATTAGTATCTTTATATGAATATTATGGTTCTTTAAATGCATAGCATATGTAATTGATTAATTGATGGATGTGTTATATAAAGTGAGGATGTTAGGTGCTGCTTTTATACACTGATGAAGGTTTTTTTTTACCTGAAAGCTTTGTTTGAATATATAGCTTTGTTATTTTTGCATTTCTGAGTTCTTATCATATTTTCTGCTGGTGACTGTCATATTTATGAACTGAGCTTTTTCTTCTCTGCTTTGGTTTATTTGTTATACATTTGGATTCTGACGGAGGAGGAACACAGAGACTTCTTAACACAGCCTTTTTTTGCAGAAATGAGTTGGAAATTAAGTGATATTCTGAGTATCCAACCAAATCCACTTCTGAATGTGTAACAAGGTACTATTAACTACAAATGTAGAAGTGAGACCTAATGAGGATGAGCAGACCTTTTTAAAATTGTTTGCCATTCTTGAGAAGAAGGTTAGAAAATTTAAATGTTTACAATGGCAAATATACAGCTTTTTGGCATATATTGACCCCAGAATTGTACCCTGTGGTCTCAGAATTCCCAAAATGCCTTTATATGCCAATCTTTATCCTGCTTTGTTGCAAAAATGGCAGGAAATGAAGTTGTAGATGGGCAAGAATTACATGCTATTAATGAAAGCTTTCTTTGAGAAGGTACAGAGTGACTTATGGCAGGAAATTAATGAGTTGGAGACTGCTATTTCATCCTCTAAATTGTTCTCTAAACATGTTGCTGAACGTGACAACCTTTTGAGTGGTCTGGCTAAACTGAACTCTATGTTTGAGAAAATTAATAACATAAGCTTAATCGTGACATCAATGACTACAATAGTGGCTGTATTTTTTCTTGGCCGAAAGAGAAACAGTCTGTTGATGCACAAAATAAACAATTTGATGGCAGTAAACAAGGATGTGGTGTGAACAGTTATGAAATAAATAGTAATGAGAATGCTCATTCTTTAAAATCTCTTGATACATTAGATGACATATCTACACATTTAAATTGTTGTGTACAATCATCTTATGAGGTCAGCACATCAGACTTACAGCTTATTCAGGCAGCAATTGAACTTTTGAATGAAAATGAGTCTGCTACTTCTTCCACGGCAGGTAGGCAGAGTAACACTAAGGAAACATGTCAGGATCAGGGTTTCTCTATTTCTCAAACTGCTGTCCATTTGAAATTACCTGAAACTGTAATGCACAAGAAACGCGAGTGCTCAAGAGGGAGTTCGGCCCAACAGAAGTGGAGAAGCACGAGTGCTTCAAAAATAACCAAACCTTGACAAACAAAGGTACTATAAACATTTGTAATGAGACTCTGGCACTCATGATTATAAACGACAGTAACACAATGATGGTGGACTTGTAAAATGCGATGTTGTTAACTTATCTGATTTTTTTTAACTAAATCAGATGTTTCATTGCTTGGCAAAGGACTTAAATTTATTCCTGCCACTATTGATTGTTTGAGAAAAGCGTTGCTTGATTTGAAAATGTTCATTCGCAATGTGGATTTGAAACTAATTTTGAAAGAGTCTGGTAAGAATGATGCATGTAAGAGATCTAGTATATTCATTCCAAACAGTCACCCAGTAGTTCATGCATTTCATAGTATTTGTGAACTTCAAATAAGGGAAGCTTATGAAAAGAACCTGTTTCGCAAATATTTTAATTTATCAGTTGGTGAGTGTGCCTCTCTCAGAAAGTTGATTGAACATGAGAATCTTATTATAAAAGAGGCCAACAAAGGGAATGCTGTTGTTCTGATGAATAGGAAATTGTATTATGATGCCAGGCTTAAATTTTTAGGCTCTAATACTTTTAAGTCTGTTAATAAAGATGTCATTAATAGGAATATTAACATTATCAATGCTATTGTGTTTGATTTGCAGGCTATGAATGATATTTCTGTTGAATTATTAAGTTACTTTAATGTTCCATTTCCCATGATCCCTATACTATACAGACTACCCAAAATACATAAATATATTGAACTCCCCCACCCCCATAAGACCTATAGTCTCAGGCAGGGGGTGGATTATGGAGCCTATCTCCATGTATTTATAAAAACAAAGTTATCAGGTCTCTTACTGAAGGTCAAAAGTTTTATTAGAGATACTAATGACTTTTTAAATCATTTATATGAGTGGTTTTCATGTAGGAACCAAGATGAAAGTTTTCTAATGGTTACCCTAGATATACAATCTTTGTTTACCACAATTCCAAATACTTATGGCATAAATGCTATTAGAGAGTTAATGCATAGCAATGGCAATTATACTAATAGATAATGGAGATTATCTGTAAGTTACTGGGTTTAGTACTAAGCAATAATGTCTTTTCCTTTGACAACGAATTTTACCATCAAGTACAAGGGGTGGCAATGGGTACACCCGTTGCAAATACATACGCTAATTTAGTGCTTGATAAATGGGAGAATGAGGTTGTTTATAATGGACCTGTAAAATTTTATTCAAAAATTAAGTGTTTTAAAAGATTTGTGGATGATCTTTTCTTTATTTGGCATGGAAATAATGTTGAACTGAATGAATTCCTGGTATATTTAAACTCTAGCACAGAATTTTTGAAGTTTTCTATTACATGCTCACCTGAGAGCATTAATTTTTTTGGATATCACTATAAACGTTGATGGTTGTAATATGTCAAATACTGTTTACAAGAAACCTGTCCATAGGAACAGGTTTCTGCATAGTTCTAGTATACATTCACCCCATATATTTAAAGGGATCAGTAAGGGTCAATTTATTCAGATAAGCAGATTAAATTCTGACACAAACAAATCTCGCCTGCAGATGAATGAAACTAAACAGGAGTTCCTTGATAAAGGATATAACAGCGACAAACTTGACCAAGAAATAGACCATGTACTAAGTTTGAGATCTACCTCTGCTAGACCCAGTTTTGGGGTTAAACAGCTTACTATCATTCAGGCTCAACCAATTGTCAATGAGGTTATTAGGTATATTATGACATACAATAGAGCCTCTTCAACTATTAAAAGCATTATTAGAACTAATTGGAGTATATTAACATATTTACCTGAGTTAGAGAAACTTATGGGTAATTACCCCAGGTTTTCGTATTGTAACTGCCAAAGTCAAACAAAAACTGTGCTATAAAGATTTTCATAATACTCCAAGGTGCAAATACAGCTTTTCTGGTACCATTCCATGCCATACTTTTTTATGTTGTAAGGTTATAAATAACAACTAACTAGTAAAAAATTCTCCAAAGCCAACTTCACGCTTCTTAAGACAGAAGTGGTAAACTTCACGACACCCATGCTGACAGACAATAGAGATATGACTGCTGATTCTTATTCAAATGCACTTTATAGGCACTTACACGAGTGCATGGATCGTGCAATCCCTAACAGAACCAAGATGCTATCCTCCAAAAAAAGGAAGCCAATCTGGTGGTCCTTTGCCATAAACAAACTCTACAACAGAAGAAAGAAACTGTTGCAAAAAAAAGAGTAAAATCCCATGATTGGAGGAACTCCCTGGTCAGCCTCAGTAAGAAGCTGAGATCCCTCATAAAATCCTCCAAAGCTAGTTACGAAAACAAAATTGCCACTGATTCTAAAGACAACTACAAAGCATTCTATGGCTATGTCAAGAATCTCAATGGCAACACTCAGATCTGCTGTGAATTACAGCACAATGGCACTAAATATATAGAACCAACTGATATTGCTAACATCCTGGAAGATAGGTTCAGTGCTAGCTTTACCCTTCTCTCACCCCCTAAAGGGCTCATCTCTATACCGGAAGAATACAAAGTTCCTGTAATCATGGCTGCACAGGTAAAAAACACACTCCCAAAGCCAAAAACACAGCATCCATGGGACCTGACAACATCCCAGGCTGAGTTCTACACAAACTAAAGAATGAATTGGCACGCCACCTATGTACCATGTTCAGTCATAGCCTCACCTCAGGCTTTCTGCCTATTGAATGGCGCACAGCAATGGTTATCCCACTCCACAAAGGGGGAACCACCATGGACCCCAGAAACTACAGCTCCATTAGCCTGACGAGCCTGGTCTGCAAGGCTATGGAATGTATCATTATGGAACACAATGTAATCTCAAACTCTATACCCTACCCAGTTTGGGTTTGTAAAAGGCAGATTATGTCTGCTAAACCTGATAGACTTCTTTGAAGAGGTCACCAAAGCCGTAGATGAGGGTAAGGTGGTTCACACAGCCTATCTAGATCTTGCCAAGACTTTTGACACCATTCCCTAGTTTGGAATTATAGATAAACTCACTAAACTAGGTATAAATCCCTATGTCACAAGATGGGTTGCCAACTGGCTCACTGAAAGAACCTACACTGTGAAAGTAGCAGACTCTAAATCCAACTTCAGACCAGTGACAAGTGGAGTACTACAGGGTTCAAATGAAAAAAAACGACGAGAACTGGCAGCCACACTCTGGTTTAATGAATGAATTAAAGCGCTTTTCGACTGATACAACACAGCCTTCTTCAGAATACAAATACAGTGCTCCAATTACATTTATATACCAAAAACAACCCAAAAAGGCAAGAAATAAAATAATCAATTAAACAAATAAATCAATTAATTCACTTAAAGTGCACTCTAGCTACATACCATAGTTAAAAGAAAAACAGTCTTATTCATGACTAATTTAAAATAACATTCTAAATTAACTTTAACAAACCTTTATAAAACAATCTTACAAATAATTAAACAAGAATCATCTCTCTATACTTTTTAATTTTAAAAGACTACTGATAGAAATTGCATAATTTAAACCAGGTATATTACCAGCATCTAACTTAATTTGCCATTTTAGTTCTAATTTTTATAATTTAAGTGCAAATGGGTCAACTCTAAAACTATGTGTAATACTATCAATAACCAAAAATTTAAAATAATGATTACTAAACATAACAACATGTTTGGCTAGCGCGTTGTCCGACTTCTTGTGGTTTATAGCATAAATATGCTCTTATATTCTGTCATGGAGTCTACGCTCCGTCTTACCAACATAGAAGGCAGGACAACACATGCATCTAGCCAAATAAACTATTTCTTTAGAATTGCAGTTAAACCTGCCCTGTAGTCTATATTTAAAATCATTAATAGTAAATGAATTAGTTATTTCTATATGTTTACACATATTACATGCCTCACATTTTATCATTCCTGATGACTTAACAACTGGCCTTGTATTGTAAGCTAATACATTTTTCAAATTTTTACCACGTTTAAAAATTATTTTTGGCCCTTGCCCGAGTTTATTCAATAAACTCTGACTTGATCTAAACAAACCCCAATTCTTCTTAATTATATTAATACAAGAAGAACTCTGTTTACAATATGTAGTAATAAAACTGCTAGACACCTTATGATCTCCTACATCCGATAACATTACATCGTCACTATGGCTAACTGACTCACCAAAATTTAAATTATCTTTGACAGCAACAGGTTTCATAGATAACAATAGTACATATATTTGGTTAGCTCTTTTCCTCCCAACTTCATAAATTAAATCATCCAGCATATCTGCCGGATAACCCCTTTGTATGAATGCCATTCTCAAGAACTGGCATTCATCACTAAATCTTGGGTAGAAATCCGGGCGGCCCTAACCAGTTGCCCCTTAACAACTGCCCTTTTCTGATATAAGGGGTGACAGCTTGAGAAATGCAGGAACGTATTCGCATATGTAGTTTTACGGAAAATTCTAGCTGTATAGCAATTTAACTCAATATTCTTATTTAGTAAAATATCTAAATAAGATACTGACAATCTATCAAACATAGACGTGAATTTCAAAAATTCAGTTGAAGAATTAAAAGCTTCTAATAAAGAAGCAGCTACCTGTTCGTCACCTTTTATTAATACAAAAATATCATCAAGATATCTTGTGTAATAGACTACATGATCCACGTATAACTGTAGTTTAAATACATATTCAGATTCCCAGTAAGCCATTACAAGGTTAGCCACGCTGGCCCCACATGGAGACCCCATGGCTAAACCTACCTTCTACAAATAAAATTGCTGATTAAAGATGAAATAATTATTAGACAGCACCAAATCTAACAATTCCATCACTAATGAAATATCATGACTAGAAGCATCTTGTTTTCTCATCATGTAAGCCACCCATTCTAACGCTGTTAAATGCGGAATACAAGTATAAAGGTCCTCAACATCTACAGTTAATAAATAATTACTAGGACTAAATTCTATGGTGTTAATATTAGAAAGAAATGACCAGGAATCTTTACATATTTGTACTTCACATAATACGACTTTTTGTAGGATGGAATCAATAACATTGGCGCAGACATAGGTAGGGGACCCTCGACCATCCACCAATGGTCTCATGGGGGGATTGGATAAGTTTTATGGATCTTAGGAATGCCGAAAAAACATGGATACATAGGGAATGAAGTAGTCATATAGTTCAATAGGTGTTGGTCAATACGGCCCTCAATAAAGAGGTCATTAACACAAGATTTTACCAAGTTATATGCACTATTGACTTCAGACCTAGAACTAATCATATATGTATCATTATTTAGTAATACAGACATTCTTTCGTTATAATCACCCACATCGAACACTACCAAACCTCCTCCCTTATCCGGTTTATATATCTGGATATTCTGTGTATGAATGAACTTAATTAATTCACATTCAGATGTAAGTATATCATTACTGCATTTCTGTTTAGCCAAAGATCTAAAATCCAATTCACAAACCGCTTCGAATGATTGAATAATCGGGTGCAGCGGGGGGTTAAACATACTGGGAATACAAAATTCTTGCATTACATCCAAACCACTACTATTCCCAAAAAGGAATTGAAAATTCAATTTCCTTGTAAACAATTTAAGATCTATAATCATCCTAGTTAAATCTATTTATTGCTGAGGAACATATGTATAACCCTTAGCTAGGGTTCAGTCCTGGGTCCTCTCCTGTTTGGTATCTACTTCTCTGAAGTACAGGCTAACACAGAAGGTCTTTGGCTAACAAAGTTCGCAGATGACTGCAAACTAGGAGCCATAATCAAAACTCCTAACGATGTGGACATCCTATAAAAGGGCCTCACTGAGACAGATGCCCGGTGTCAAAGCCATGGCCTCAAGCTCAATGCCAAAAAGTGCATTGTCATCCCTTTTTGTAAAAACTCTGTACCCATAAATGACCACATAGGCGGTAGTCTACTTAAAACTGAAAGTGTGATAAGAGACCTTGGGACACAGGTGGACAGTAGTCTCTCCTTTGATAATCACATCACCATAGTAGTCAGGAAATCCTTCTAAGTGGCACACCTCATCACAAAAGGTTTCTCATCCAGGAAAAAAGAGGTCATTGTTCCCCTCTACTCGTCACTCATTAGACCCATTATAGAGTACAGTGCCCCTTTTGGTATCTACCTCACAAGACATCTACAACTGGAAAGGCCGCAGAAATACCTCACAAAGAGGATTACTGTCCTCAAACAGATACCCTACGCAAACCGTCTCAAAGAATTCCAGCATTACCCCGTCGCATATCTCCTACTCAGAGGGGATCTCTGTCTAACATACAAAGCTATGTCAAACCCAGAGCTGTTGGACATGCTCCACTTAAAGAAATCGCAATCCCTCCAAGCTACATGCTCTAGGGACCTAAACATTGTCACCACAATAAACAGAACATGCTGGAGGGATAGATTCCTGTCCCAGAGACTTTCGATACTCTGGAACAAACTACCTATCTATATCAAACAAAGCTCCTCATTAGCACTCAAGAAAAATCTTGATGATTGGACGGGAGACAGGAAATTCACCCCAGGGATCACTTCTGTGCTCTGCTTGACCAGGGCACAGGAAAATATTTTTTTTGGGTGGCTAAAGCCAGGGTACCATTTGGCTAGGCTTATATAGGCTCTAGGGCCGATAGCCTAGTACCTACCTATGAACCTATGAACATGCTATTTATTCATCCACTGATTGGCAAAACATTTAAGTGTTCTTGTCCTGCCACTTGTAACTCCTCACATATAGTCTGTCTTGCCACATATACCAAATGCTATTCTTTTTATATTGGCAAATCAATGAGGAAATTAAAAGACAGAATTATTGAACACAAGTCAGATATTAAAAGAAATATAAGCACCAACTCCCTAGCTAAGCATATTATTGAACATGGCATGGAACATAGTTTTCGGTTTAGAGTTATTGATCAGGTATTTGCTAGTACTATGGGTGGTGATTATCAGTTAGGAAAATAGAGAACTGGAATGGATACTTAGAATGAATGCTTATTTTCCCCCTAGTCTGAATCAGGTAACAGTTAAGGCTGTACTGAAACACAAGCAAATGTGTTTATATTAGTCTATTACAGTATACCCCCCCCTTTTTATATACATATGTATATACATATGCATATGTGTGTATACATGTTTCTAGCAAACATTTATGGATATTTTTTATTCATGTCTTTTGTATCAATATGGTAATTAAATGTTGAAATTTTATATGAATGTTATGGTTCTTTAAATGCTAAGCATATGTAATTAATTGATGTTTGTGTGTTATATAAAGTAAGGATGTTAGGTGCTGCTTTTATACACTGATGAAGGGTTTTTTACCTGAAAGTTTTGTTTGAATAAACAGCTTTTTTTTGTTATTTTTGCATTGCTGACTTCTTATCATATTTTCTGCTGGTGACTCATTTATGAACTGAGCTTTTTCTTTACTGCTTCGGTTTATTTATTATAATAGTGTGTATCTCAGGATTGTCTTGTGTTATCCATTGCATTTCAGCTATATGCATTCCTTATGCTGCTACAGGCAAGTATGAAACTGTAATAGCTGTAGACTGCAAATATACTATCTGCAACTGTATATGGGTCAGGTAGCCTACCCAGCACTCTGATATAGTTTCTACACATCACAGATATGCAGTCTTGTATAGCACTCTACCTCTATTACCAGGTCATATTTTGTTAACAAGTGAGCTCTAGGCACATATCAGTCAATCAATATGTAGCAGTAGCTCAGTTTGATAAATTATACGTGTGATGTACATTTTGTCACACAGACTCGTGTTCGAATCCAGTGACAAGTACTACTAAATATTATAGAAGTAGTTATGTATTGTCAACAGATGTTCTCCCCACAGGAGTTACAGGTAAATAAATGGCTGTAGTAGCTATTAGAATGGGTTAATAATTTTTATGTTCAGATGTACCAGGGTGTTAACAGGATTGCTCAGCAATGTGATAATATGTCAGAAAATAAAGTACAATATTAATAAAATTTAATATAATAAATAAAATATATAATCTCTGTATGAGTGTATGCCTGTTGTGTCTGTGAAGGTCTGCTGACAGTCTAACCCCATGCCTACCAAGGATGACATAATAGTCGTAAACTCTCTGTACTGTGCACGATACATCTCTCTCAAGTGTCACACTCTTACAGGTTGTGATCACTGTTGCCTAATCTCTCAGTCACAGATATATCATGGACATGAGTTATGTGAATAGCACAGTCCCACTACATCAATTCACAGTACACCTTGGCAGTCACATATGTTCCCCTGATATGTAATAGACCTTGTAGTTGTATACCTGTAGGTGTTTTCAGCTTGGCCTATACTGTCCCATGCAGATAGCTTGAGAGGTATGTAGGTGTTACAGAAGCTATACGGCACTTGTATACATAAAGTAAGGGCAGACCTGTAGAGTATATAAGAGTACTGCAACCTTTGGGGCAGTGAAGGAGCAGTGGTAACTGCCCACGGGTGGTGAGCTCAGTTTCACTGCTGCTGTCTGGGGGCACATAGCTCTCTGATGCCACAACACCCTCCTCGTCCAAGGTGTTTACCTCCCTCATGTGTCATACACCACCTCTGCATGCTGTCTTGTCTGTTTGCAAATGTTACCTCTCCTACCCAACTTACCTCCCCACATGTACCTGCATCCCTTCCACAACATTCCACTCTCTCCTTAACAAAAAAAAAAAAAGAATGGGCATCTGTCCCACAAAAAAATATATATTGTTCCATGCACAGTTCTCCATTTAGCACCTGCATCCACTGGACATATCTTAATCATTGCATGCATCAATTAACACATTTATGATGCCCTCAGAGACTTTGAATTCCAAATTGTCTGCAACCTGCACAACTGTTGCTGTAGAAGAAATGTAGAGCTATGGTCCTTTCCTACACCCGTCCTGCACATCCTTACCTGCCTTTCAGTGTGTTTTCCCCCTGCTTGCCCCCCATTTTACTACTTTCCTATCACCCCTTTTTTCTTTAGTCTTCTTTAAAATTAGCATGGGTTTAAGTGGAGCTAAGTGCCACATCGCGGTGTGTCGCACAAACCCATGAAAACACCCCTGCCAAGTCTCGAACCCAGGACCTTGTCAACCATAGAACAGTGCATTAGCCCACTCAGCTATGAAATAAAGCAGGTGTTTCCATAAACATACCCTGTTTGCCAGTGACACACTCCTTGTACATATAATGGGAAAATTGATAGTGTACTTGAGACTGTGATGCAGAAACAAAACCAGTACATGGCCAAATAAATATTGATGGATGGATGTTGTCACAAAATCTAGTCTGTGTGCTGAAGTACTAGCAAGTCAGTACAGATTGGGGTTAGAAACTCATGAAGGACACAACAGTGTCACATGCCATACACATCTGAACACACATGCTTATGGGAATCCTGTGTAACAAATTGTATGTGTGCACATACATCCTGCAAATGCACCTGCTATAGTATTGACTCAGTAGTTTAATCTGTTACATTCCTAGCATGCTTTACATTTTGCCACCCACAGTCCTGGGTTCAATTCCAGTCTGTTGTACTGCAAGTACATGCTTGTGAAAACAACAAATAAATGGCTGAGTCCTGCAGTTTTAAGCAGAACCAGTTGCTGCTACAGCATTCTCCACTACCCATGTTAGCACATCAAAGGCCTGTCAGTAGGGACACACTGCACAAATATGTATAGGCTTCCTAAATATCACTTACTATTCTCTGAATGTCAGTATTACATACCATATGTACCTGAAGAACATGCCTCCCCTGGACTGTTATGGGTACCCTCACTGTGGTTATGCTGTAATGACAGAGGTGACACTGCTCCCTCACTGACATATACAGCTTGCTGTCCTCCAGTGTGTTTACATTTCTCTGTGTGACTGCTGGGCAAAACACAGCAGCTGCAGCCTGCAATGTATGTGGCAGTATGCTCAGCTATCTGCTACAGACCTACCATACTTCACAACCAGCTAGGACAAGGGATCCACACAACACCCATGCATAAAGGGGTGTGGGGGGGACAAAGCTCAAGCAACAGGTACATATGTTACAGTCTTCCCCTACAAACATACACAGCTGACAGACCAGCAGCTACTGCAGCAGTATGCATATTCTGATGCATATAAAGTATGACACTCGCATCTGTCTTCCCCCTTACTGACCTCAACTCACATTAACACAAAACTGCCACATAATCAGAAAGTCTTTTCACAATGGCCAAACATAGCATGCAAAACTGTGGACATACCACATAAATCCCAACAGTAGACAGTATTTCTACCTACCCTCTGCAATACCGTAGTCTCCACACCCCCATAATGTCCATTTCACAGACTAGGAAAGGGGCCAAGGCCTACATAAAGGCTTTAAATATAGTATTGTTGTGCCAAGCCATTGGCTAATGAAAGTGCAACCCAGCTGTTCTGGATGCAATTAGCAAGTCTAAGACACAGATTGGTGCATAGGCAATCACTTTTTCATGAGCATTACCTACAAAAGGCAAGCAGCTGCCTATGGTAAACAGGTCTGTGACTTTCTTTACAAAGACAGACTGTGATAGCACAATCATTATTCTTCAGGATTTCTGCAGAAAAAGGAGTACAGCACTCTACCAGGTATGAAATAGAAGTCAGCATGTAAGGGGATGCAGATGGAATGATGCAGTTATGTGGAATAGGGATTGCAACAGAAGGCCTAAAGTACATATTTTGGAATAACATGTAGCTGATAGTCAGCTGTCCAGCACCTACAGGCTTCCCTGTCAACTCTGCCTGCTGTGACATACATCACAGCTCTGGCCTTGTCAGTCCCTACTAGAATGGTCAGCTCCTGTATGAATGCTACTGGATTGTGTGTTAGAAAGTAGTGACAGTAAGCAATGGTGGACACAGCTGGCATATCACATGTTGTACTGTCATTCAGCTCCTCTCAGTCTATGAATGTTATACAGGAATAGTTCAAACATTGTACAGGTGTGTCCATGACTGTCCCTGATGTACTCTGGCTAGATCACTGTGTACCGGACATCCGTATCTCATTGATTGTGAGCTATGGCTAGCATACCTGGTGAGCCCTGCAGTGGGACTTTAAGTCATAGCCAGTAGTAGTGGGGGGACACAGACCCGACCTCAGTGACATAATGTACATATTGAGCTTACAAAGTAATAGTAACAGCTATTACTGTACCATAACTGTTTTCTGATAGTTCTGGCATGTGACAGCCAGATTCCCCACAGTCTGATAACAACCATTACATATTGTCCAACCATTTGACAGACATCTACATTGGTCCACACATATTGGGCACATCTACGCATTCTGCAAACATCTGTGTACTGCATAAGTCGGACACCTACAGTGACAATACCCTACAGCATGTTTGTTGTGCTGTCTGTCATTGCGTCACATGGATGTTGCTGGCCTGTCCAGGTATACCTGCAGCAACACTCCCTATTTGTCAGATGGTACTTGTATGACATGGTACTGGGATGTTGCCCATAGCCGACACACTACAGTAGATGGCATTGATAGGAGTGGAGACATAACACAGTCCATCATAGCACACAGGGCCATAACCAGTATTCATAGGATCATAGGAGGTTACTAGCCTATTGGCCCTGAGCACCTTGTAAGCCTAGCCAAGAGTTTAGCCAATGTTTATAAAAGTCAACACCTGATGCCCGGGTCCAACATGGACAGAGGTGGAATCCCAAGGGTGTATTTCCACTTCCCCATTCAGTTATCCAGGTTGTACTTGAAAGGGGGTAAACAGGTACTTTGCTTGACATGGAGAGGAAGTATATTCCACAAATCAGGGAGTCTCTGGGACACAAATCTGTCCCATGAACAAGTCCTATTGATGTCACAGACCAGGTTGAAGGTACACATGCGGGTTACTCGAGTAGAGCTTGACTTGCTGATATGTAGCAGTCTCATCAAGGAGGGGTCTATGATCGCCTTGTATGCCAGACAGATCACCTCTGAGGGGTCTGTATGAAACTGAGTAGAGTGATAGGGCTTTTAGCCTATCTGTGTATGGTAGATATTTGAGGCCCTGTATTCTCCTGGTATGGAACTTCTGTGGTCCTCTCCAGCTGCTGCATGTGCTTTGCGAGGTACATGCTGAAAGGGTCATTTTACTCAATAGTGTGCCTTATAAGGGAGGAATACAGGGATGTTATGACCTCCTCGTCTCTGGATGAGATACCCTTAGTGATTAGGTTGGCCATGTAGAAGGCTTTCCGTACAATGGTAGCAACATGGTGATCAAAAGTCAGGTTGCTATCAACCTGTATGCCCAAATCCCTCACGACTGATTGCATGCTTAGGATGTTATTCTGCACATGGTAATTTGTGGGGACATCACTCTCCCCAAAGGTGGTGATGATGCATTTTGTCATATGCAGCATGAGGCCATGTTTCTGGCACCAGACATTTGTCTGAGTGAGACCTTCTTGGAGGATATCCACATCACTGGGGGATTTGGTGACAGCACCCAGCATGCAGTCATCTGCAAATTTGCTCAACCATAGCCAGTGGTTTTGCCCTGCACCTCATAAAATTATATCTCAAATAACAGAGGCCCCAAGACAGAACCCTGGGATACACCGCTTTTTACAGGTGTACTGCTTGAGGTGGCTTCCTCTATTTTGACTAGGTGGGTTCTATCAGTGCACCAGTTTGCTACCCATCTGGTAACATATGGATTGATGCTTAGTTGAGAGAGTTATCTATTATGGCTGAGTGAGGAATAGTGTCAAAGGCTTTGGCCAGCTCAAGGTAGGCGGTGTGCACTGTGTTGCCCTCATCCATGGCTTTGGTGACTGTCGCAAAGAAGTCGACCAAATGTAACAGACATGATCTCCCCTGACAAAGCCAAACTGTGTGGGATAGAGTGTCTGGAGGCTGCCAATATCCTTGTTAATGAGGTCCATGATAATCCATTCCATGGCTTTGCCAATCAGGCTAGTTAGAGTGATGGGTCTATAATTTCCTGGATCAGTGGACGCTCCACCTTTGTACAAAGGGATGACAGTGGCTGTCATCTGCTCAGATAGGACAAAGGCAGTACTCAGCCTTTGGTTGAATAGGGTGCCTAATGGTGCTGCAAGTTCCTGCCTGAGTTCATGTAGGATGCAACCTGGGATGTTATCAGTTCCCATGGAGGCTGTATTTACTGCCCTTGAGAGAGCAGTGATGACCTTTTCCCTAGATGTACGGGGAAGGGGGGAGGTACTGAGGATGTCCTGATCTACTGATGGGGGACACAGGGGTAAAGTTTTCACTGTATCTATAGCATTTGTAGATGTGTTGTCCTTGACCACCAGTTCTGAACAGATCTGGGTGTTTCCTTTGAGATTGTGGACATATGTGAAGAAGGAATTATGATTGTCTGTAGTAGATGTTGCCAATTTGAACTCAAAGTTTGCTTTGGAGGATTTCACTATTGCTCTTATTTGCTTGTTCAGGCTAAGGAGACATTGCTTATAATTGGTCACCTGCTCCTTCTTGGTCTTGGACAGCAATGTTTTCCTCTTGTTATAGAGTTCACTTATTGCAGATGTCCACCAGACAGGTTTACTTATCCTTGCAGAGGATGATATAGTCCTGTCGGGTATTTCTGATTCC
This sequence comes from Protopterus annectens, assembly GCF_019279795.1. Taxonomy (NCBI): domain Eukaryota; kingdom Metazoa; phylum Chordata; order Ceratodontiformes; family Protopteridae; genus Protopterus; species Protopterus annectens. The sequence continues at coordinate 30,329,226 of NC_056727.1, read as the reverse complement.
ATGCATCTATACATAATGCTTTGGTGTACTTTTTGACATTGGTGCCAGTTCCTACAGAGGGGGAGGGGGCTGTGAATCTGTTTATACCATCCCTAAGGAGGCTGTAATCAACTTTGGAGACATGTTTATGTGTGACCCTAGCTACATGGGTATTCTGGGAGATGGTGAGTTTGACAGTGACTGCTTTATGGTCAGATCTTACTAGGGAGGATGATACTGCAGGGATGCTGCAGTGGTTACTCATGTTGCTCAATACCATCTCCAAGATATTTCCACCACTTGTGGGGGTATCATCTAGCTGTTCAAAGGTGTTTGCATTGATAACATTGATGAATCGCTGAGCATTTGTGTTCTGGCATGGGTAGTTCTTTCAAACTATGTTTTGGTAGTTAACATCACCCAGGATCAGGGTAAAGGGTTCAATTCTGATACAGTCAGAAAGGCTATATAGGCAGAATCGCCACCTTCAGTCAGATTTGTGGACAGGTAGCTAGCTATGATTTGAATAGGGGGCTTGATAATGGTTAACTGCACCTTCAGTGTCCCCTGTGCATCATACAGTGTGACCAGCCTGGAGGTGTGTATGTCCATGATAGATATTGAAACTCCAAATCCTTTGGCTTTACTGCCCACAGTTTGGGGTATGAATATTTGATAGGATGGGTAACCAGGTAAGGATGGTGTGCTACCCTCAGCTGTGAACCAGGTGTCTGTGACTGCACAGATGTCAGCATTTTCCAGGGTCCAGGAAGCAGGTGTAGAACAGCTAAACATACTGGTGAACCAACACAAAATTAAATCCAGTAACAAAAAGCTACAGCATGACCATCCATGTAAAACAAGGTTTATTACTTCAAGCTTTCGAGTTTTTCAAGAATGAATCAGCACATTAAAACCACAGAATAAACATAGAACACCAGCCAATCACAACATATCTCGTAAAGACATTATCTAATTATACAATTTACATAATTAATATAGTTGACTAAGCCTAGTTCACTAAAAAACTTCATTAAAAACAATGGTCAACTTAAATTTCATTACTGACATATACTTGTCTTAATTTCAAAATGGGTTTAATACTATTAGTTTTATTATGCCCTGGATAGACATCAGTTCTAAAAAATGTTTATCCATTTGTATTCTGCTCTCTCTGTGGCATTCACAATGCCCCCCCTCTTGTTTTTGCAAACTCTCTGCGGTATCCTAAACTTAAATGTATGTTCATTTCCACAGTGTAAAATATGCTTACAAAGTGCATTTGTCTCAACCCCCCCTTCTTATATCAGATAAGTGGGATGCAATTTTCTCCTTGAATTTACAGTTAGTTTTTCCAATGTAAAAACACAAGCATTTTTCACAGTTAGCCAAGTAAACTAAATTTTCACTATTGCACATCCCAAATGCCTTAAAAATAAAATTAACTTGTGTTATAGGATGTATAAATCCTGTTTCCATATTAATGAACTTACAAAAGGTAAAGTTATAACAGGGGACTGCCCCCTTGTTCAATCTATGTAACGCTTCATTTTTATCAAAATCTTTATAGCAAAGAAGTTGTTTTAGGTTCTTCTCTTTCTTATATACAAAATAAGGCTATTCTTCTACTATTTTCCTAACATTAACATCAGAACTAAGAACAGTCCAATTTCTTTTAATTATGGACTGAATCGGCCTGGAATGCCTGTTGTACTTCATCATATAGATCCTAATTTATTAAACCCAGTTTCTCTCACCAGGCTGTGCCACACTAGGCCTTTCAGATTTAACATATTTTACATTCCTAGTTAATAAATGTCTACAATAACCTCTTGCCAAAAAGTCATGTGTCATAGTACTAATTTCAGCTGCAAACCCTTCTTCAGTGGTGTTTAGCCTACTGGCTCTCAAGAATTGACTTTTTACTACACTCTTATAAATATGAGCAGGGTGCATACTGAAATATACATATCTAGTTGCTTGTACCTCTTTCCTATAAATAGATGTATGAATTTTACCATCAATATTCATCAGTTTAACATCCAAGAAAGTGATTTCCTCTACTGAGCAAGACATTTCAAACTTAAGTAAGCCTGTGCTATTTTGTAGATGTTCAACAAATAGCTCCAATGCCTCCTTGCTACCTTTCCACAATACTATGTCATCTACAAAACATTTATAGTGCATTAAAGCACTAGTATAGTATTCATTTTTGTTAGAATCAAAAATAGTATATTCTTCCCATCTAGCCAACACTATGTTAGCATATCTATTGGCTACAGGTGTGCCCATAGCTACTCCTGAAGTCTGATGATACACATCATCCCCAAACATGAAAACATTATTTTGCAGAACAATCTCCAGTAGAGAACATAGCAGTGAAATTGTATTTGCTGTAAAAGTGCTGTGCTTAACTAGAAATTCTCTAACATATTCAATACCTATATTGTTAGGAATAACCATAAATAAGGACTTAATGTCCATAGTTACAAACACATTTGTCATATTCATATCCAAGAACATTCTCAATGACTAAAAATTCACCAGTGTCCTTTATATAGGACATACTGTGTTTCAATAGAGGTTTAAGTTGCTGGTCTAAATATTTTGAGATTGCTGCAGTAGCCCATTGTTTTCCTGAGACTATGGGTCTCATTGGGGGTGAAGCAAGTTTTTATGAAGATTGGGCAACCCATATCTAACCGGGCAGACTGTTCAGGAGTAATTGCTAACTGCATTAAATAATCATACAATTCAGTTGTAATCCTATAAATCATTCTATTCAGCTCTATAACATTTATAACTTTAAATGGTACACTGTCATTTAAAAATTCATACATCAGTTCTTGATATTGTTGTACATTAAATATAATGGTTTTCCTACCTTTATCAGCTGGTTTCAGTATAATGTCAGTCCTTTTAACTAAGTCCATTAATATTTTTTTTTCATTAACATTCAGGTTATGAAAACTTGATGATTTTCCATTAAAAAACAAATCATAAACATTATTCTCACATAATTGTGAAAAGGCTGTGACAGTCGCTGCGCTATTAGGTAAAAAAGTGCTACTTCTTTTTAAGACATTTTCAGTACTGGCATTATTATTCCCAAAAAACATTTTCAGATCTAAATTCCTAACAAACATTCTTAGCTCTGTAATGCTGTCATTCAGTACACCATTACCAGATGGAAGTAAAGTTAAACCTTAGTCTAGTAAATTCAGTTCCAGTTCAGAAAATTTGAAGCCAGACAAGTTAACAACAGTATGTCTTGCTAAGTCTTTCTGCTTCTTGTTACAGGGCCTACCTTTGGTCTTGCCCCCAAGTCTTTCCTTTGTGGTGTTCCTCTTTGCTTGCTTCAGTCTTTCTCCCTCTGCTGCACCTGTATTTGGAGCTGTAGATTTATTTTTAGATTTGTTTTGCCTAAAAAACTACTTGTTGTCTCAGTGGTAGAAATGTTACTATTATGAACCTCGCCAGTATGGTTCTTGTCAACCAGCAGTTCTTGGTCTGTAGGTTCACTTGCAAAAGGGTCTAAAGCTGTAACAGCTTCCCCTATATGCACAGCAGTTCCTTCCTGTGTACTAATTGGTGCTGTATTACTCATAGTAGAAGAGAATCTTCTAGATTGTTGTAGCTGAGCATTAGGTTGATTAGCAGTTGTATTTGATGAAATATGAGCCCTCACAGTTTCCTCTCCGGACCAAGAGAAAACATGGTTATTTTGAAAGTCAGAGATGCCTCTAATCAACTTTCGCTTCTTAGTAGACTAATTTGCTCTCAAACTCTGCAAGCTTATCTAACACACTTTGATACTGTTGTGTAAGTCTCTCAAACTCAGTACAAGTAGCAATTTCATTCTCAAGAGCATCTATCTTAGTACACAGGTCATGTTCTAGTTCTTTAAAAAAGTAATTCATAACCCTTATATATTCCATACGGGTATGCAAATTAAGTTATTGCCATTTCTTCAGTAAAGTGGGATATTTATTCCCATAAGTCGGCATCTTAGTTATTCTCAGCCCTCTTGGCACAATTCCCATCTGTAAATAAGCTGAGAATGAAAGTCTCTGCCACTGCAGCCTCTTATATTTCTGAACCAACAATTCAAGTTCATGCATTCAATGTAAACATTATTCTATTTTAGAGTCATTAGCAGGTACAGTCACTTTCAAATTCTCAGAAGTAGCAGATTGAAAAAGCAGCAAAAGAGAGTTCTCACCAACAGTTAACCCAGGTGGCAATGGGTGCATTGTGTTTCAGGTGTACACCTATCACATAAACTGACATATTGCTTATCTCATAGATGTATAGTACTGGCAACATTAACCAGATGTAGCTGCAGTGCATGTTATTAAAGGCCTTTCTTGTCTGTGTATGTTGAGGTCTGCATGTGTGTTGTGCATGTGATCATAAATAAGACATGGTATGTATAATGCGGTTGTTCCACCTCTACTGGATAGTTATGGGTTCTAATCTCATAGCAGGCAAGTGTGTGTGTGTGTGTGTGTGTGTGTGTGTGTGTGTGTGTGTGTGTGTGTGTGTGTGTGTGTGTGTGTGGCTTACCAGACAGAAAAGTGCAGGTGTTAATGCAGGTATGTTGTCTTCCTCCTTATAGGTGACTGTGGGGGTTGGAGTGTGCCCCCCTCACAACCTGATGTCAGTGTCTCATCAGACTCTGATGATGACGATGGCCATAGTGAGAAACAGGTGGGGTGGTTGGGGGCTGAATCTATCCATGGGTTGACATACCACTTCCTCCCCAAATGTCCCCACACACAGTCAGTATGCCCACACATACCCAGTCCCCTGTGGCCACAGATATTGGACAATCAGAGTGTGGCAGCATTGAACAGGAGAGTGTGGTGACTATGGCATCAGTGACTGTAGACACTAGCTATAGCCAGAGAGCTGGCAAGGTCCCACACAGGCAGATTGATAGGGGTGCTTGAAGGAAGGCTACTTCCCATACACCACCTGTCACAGGTGTTGCATCACTAGTCACTTGCATGTTTCAGGCCATCATGGAGGCACAGACATGTTCTAAATGCAACACCAGACAGATGCATAGGATTATGGATGCATCACTGTCTGGCATCTGTGACTCCATCAACAACATTGGTGATGCCATGCATCACTTCAGTGATGTAGTGGACAGACGGTGGGCTGAGACATTCCCAGTACTTGACTGCTCATTGTCTGTGCTAGAACATATTGTGGGAGTAGGGCATCGGACACTTGGCCATAGGTCAGGAACAACATCTGCTGAGAGTCCATGTGGCCATGCACACTCAAACTTCCGTAGTGGCAGTACCTCCAGCACTACAGAAGGGAAAGTGCTGTCCACACCATGACATGGCAGGCTGTGGACATGTGGTCCTGGCTGATCCCATGTGTGGCACAGGCCCAGCAGACACCAATCACTGTCAGTGACTAGTAGAGCATCTGACTCTGGGCATGGTGGGGCCAGTGCCACTCCTGTCAAAGCCAGTTCCTGTGTTAGTGGCCAGAGACGATGAACTGTATGGTCCACTGCTGTCCACCATACACATGTGTAGGGCTAGCACATGGCTTGACTGTGTACATGCACACACTCATACATCAGTGTTACATGCAGGTCAACAACAGACACATGCAGCACCTCTCCATGGCCCAGATGATCACCACCCCTTCCTGACCCCCACACACGATGTTAACTGCTTAGCATAGCCTAGGTCTCTGGCATCTCCACAGTACACACTGTGCATGTGATGATACCTGTGCCACATGCCTGCCATCCATAACATCAATGCAGGGACATGCAAATATGTGTATCTGATGCATAGGGTGACTATAGTACATTACATGACATTGTTTACTGTAATTCTGTTATGCCATGACAGATGCTGTCTGCTGGCATGTGTCATGAGTACACATTAACGTGTTTGTTCCTTTGTTGTATAATGTTAGATTAGCAGAGGTGCTGCAGACTGACAGGTGTCTCTCAGAACTTTGTATGTTTCTGTTGCAAGGCAGTGAGTGACTATGCTGTGGAGACTTGGTGGGAATATAGTGGCTCAGGATGGCATGGTAGCAAACCAGACATTTGACATCAGCAAGGTAAGGCTTTATATCTTTATGGTTACCTAGGTGCATCTGTGTATAGCAGTGTGTCAGGAGCAATGGGGAGGACAGTGTAATCCTGCATGCATACCCCATGATAAGGCATGCCACCCTTGATACATGTCACCTGAGTGTTGTGTACCTACAAATGTAGGTGGTAGCAGATAGCAATTATGCCTAGGTAGATGTTGGCTATTTAGGGATAGTAGGTACTCACAGGGCTTTACAATGTTTAACCATTGCACACACATAGGCAAGACTGACAGACTGCTGCAAGGGGATATATCTACACACACACACACACACACACACACACACACACACACACACACACACACACACACACACACACACACACACACACACACACAATTTGGGGATTAGAACTCCTACCTATCTAGTTGTAGATATTATAGTACCACAGACTAATCACATGCACTATGGAGGTTATATGTTGAGGGAGTGTCTGCAGTGCTGTTAAGGTGGATGACATCAGCAGGGCCTTTAAAACAGACCAATGGGGTGATGGTTGACAGGGCCTGAAAATGTATAACCATTGCATACAGCTAGGTGAGACAGACTCACTGCTGCAAGAGGGTATATTTGCACACTCTGACAGAGTTGTCCTTACTGACAGTAGAACTCCTAGCTATCCAATTATGTACACTATAACAGTATGTACTTATTGCAAGCTCCACATGACTCTTCTGTTTTAAGACTGTCAGCCGGTGCTGTTAAAATGGATGACATCAGCAGGCCTTGTAAAGGAGGCCAATGGGGAGGTTGACATGTAAGCATAGGGCCTTAAAATGTTAAGCCATTGCACCCAGTTAGGAAAGAGAGGCACACAGCTACAAGGGATATATTTACGCCCACACTCACAGAGTTTTCCCTACTGAAAGTAGAACCCATACCTATCAGGTTATGTACACTACGATACTACGTACTTATCACATGTGCTATGCAGCTTTTCTGTTTTGAGATTGTCAGCCAGTGCTGTTAAGGTGGATGACATCAGCAGGCCATGTAAAGGAGGCCAATGGGGAGGTCGACAGGTAGGCACAGGGCCTACCTATCTAGTTATGTACACTATAAGTCTACATGCTTGTCACATGCATCATGCAGCTTTTCTGTTTTGAGATTGACAACCAGTGCTGTTAAGGTGGATGACATCAGCAGACCTTGTAAAGGATGGCAATGGGGAGGTCGACAGGTAGGCCCAGGAATTTTAAAATGTATAACCATTACCCAGACACACTTCCATAAAGGTGTATATTTCTACACACACACACACACACACACACACACACACACACACACACACACACACACACACACACACACACACACACACACGCACAGTTGCCTGCTATGAGATTAGAACCCATACCTATCCAGTAGTATATGGTAGAGCACTATGGACATAATGCATGCACCACAGAGCTTACCTTCTTTGAGATTGTCAGTCATTGCTGTTAAGGTGGATGACATCAGAAGGCCCTGTACAGAAGGACAATTAGGAGGCTGGGAGGTAGGCATAGGGTCTTAAAATGTATGACCATTGCACAGAGACAGGCACACTACTATAAGGAGATACATTTATACACACACACAGTTGCCTGTTGTGAGATTAGAACCTCTACTATCTAGTAGTATACACTACAGCACTATGTAGTTATCGCATGAGCCACAGAGTTTATCTATTATTAGAATGTCAGTCAATGCTGTTAAGGTGGGTGACATCAGCAGGTGTTGACAGGGAGGACAATGTGCAGGAGTACACTACTCAAAGGGCCATACAATGATTCACCATAACACTGACAAATGCCAGATGGTAATGTCTGTACCACTGTTTGGGAAATATCTACACACACACACACACACACACACACACACACACACACACACACACACACACACACACACACACACATACATCCATGCACAAAAGATGGCTAACGTGAGATTAGAACACCTACCTACCTACTATTGCACAATATAGCTCGCAATACTTATTGCACATGCCACTGGTTAAATCTGCTGAACATATGGCTGCAGCTACAGTACTTGTGGACTATGCAACGTGGCCTTGTATTACGCAGCATGTGTGGCCTGCAGAGTGAACCTGCTTTATGCTGTTGTGTATCTGGTGTCCTAGCAGTTGGGAACATGTTAATACACCTGCTATGTTTGTACAGGCACCAGTTCCACCATGTCTGGTCAGTTGCAGTTTGCTAAGTGGACAACTGGTCATTGACAATATGGCCATTCCAAGTCCGGCATTGACCTCATTGCACATTACACCACCTGCTTCCTTTTGCTGTCTACAGGGTGACATTCCACAGGCAGAGGGTTCTTTGGTTGGGTGGTTCTGTAATTATGCAGTATGCAGCCTTGGTCTTTTACCATCTAACAACTGCTGTGTGTGTAGGTGCAGATAACCCCAGCATCCTGTACATATATATATATATATATATATATATATATATATATATATATATATATATATATACACATACATACATATGTGTTTGTGTATAAATATGTATATATAGATATATCACGGATGTAACTGCAGCTGTGTGTGTGTTATGTGACTGTGTTACACAGATATATGTTGAGGGTCTAAATCATTTTACACCTTTATGTATCTCTCTCTCTCTCTCTCTCTATATATATATATATATATATATATATATATATATTTATATATATATATATATATATATATATATATATATATATGAATATCTGTGCCATATATTGATAGATTGGGTAAGAATGTGTGAGGACGGATAAGGAAAGACAGATACATATACATAGCTGCCTGTATGCACACACACATATTTTCATATAGCAGTTCCTCAGGCAAATGAGGCATCAGGCATGGGCTCAGTTTAGCTAAGTATAGGAGCATGCCCTGTGTGACTATCAGTACTTACAAGGTGACTCCAGGCCAGGCCTACCTGTTCTCCAGTCTGGGATTTTGTGTGCTGCAGCCAATTGGCTGCTGCACCTGATTCAATAGTCACCTCCTTGATATTTTGTCCACAGCATTACCTGGCTGTGTGCTGAATGTAATATATATGTCTCAAACCTATCAAGTGTGATGATTATTATAAAACATACTGAGTTCTGCATATGTATGTTACCTTGTACATAGCATTGTAGAGTTCTGGTACATTACTGGCAAATAGTTATAGGTCGGCATTCAGATATACTGACAGACATTTGAGTTACTGACTCCATACACATCAGCAAACCTATGTGCTAATGCATGGCCTGTTATTCTATGCACTTTCTACATTTGTCTGGCCAGTAGTTTATCCTTCCCCTTGTATTTGGGCCTTTGTTCTGCCACTGTTCATGGCGTTGTGTAGATTTCCTGCTGTAAGTGGTTGTGGGTATGATGTGACTGTGGTACATGCTGTAACAGCAGACACAGTGTGACAGTCTACATACGTCTTACTGTACATGTTTCTGCAGGATGTCCAGCATCCCACTCCATATGTCTGCTCTGTTCCTCATACAGTTGTTGTTTTCCAACAATATACTAATACATGGAGCCCTCAGAATCTAACCTGTTGCAACCTGCTATTATACTAGCCACTTACTAGGTCACTCAGAGCATGTATAATGTTTGTTTGTTTGGCTGTCTGCCACCCATTGACTTTGCCTTTGTCCAGCTTTCTGGCATTAACAGATTGAGGCATATTGACAGTCTGTAGGACTCCAACCATATGAGTACATGACATGCAAAAGTTGTAGGTACAGCCAGCATCGAACCATCAATAACATTAGCAATGGTAATGTACTTAGCCCAGTGAGCCACCGAAAGGTGAAGTTTAATTCCACCAACTATCCACACTATCCACAGCAGACAAGCAGACATAGACTGTGAGCCCTGCTGTAACCCCTGCATTTTGAGTACAACAGAACATTTCCCCAGGCTCTTTGTGACAGCCCTGGAATTCTATGGTCTGCACCTATATCCTTACAAACATAACTGTTACTGCAGTTGTATGGGAACACTGGTGTGATGGGGGTAGCAGACTCTGGCATTGACAGTGTTGCATCTGTCCTATGACCCCGGCTATTTGGCATTCCCCTTGCAGACTGTAGTGGGTTTTCCAGCACTGTAACCTACTGCATATTATGGGGCACCCAGTGTTGGACAGGGTACCTGTTTTCCCAAGTAGCTGTTAGTTTTTTTGAAAGTAGCCCAGCAACCCACTCTATTCCCTTACATACATGCAGCAGGTCCATAAATATGCTACCATAGTCTAGTACCCCAGACATTTGTAGTAAAGGAGATTGACTTACCTTGTGGATGCAGCAGCTGAGAGACTTGTGTTTCAGGGCTGACTCTGAACCAGACAGTACACAGCCAATACATGGTAAGGTATAGGTTGTGTGGTGTGACTGGCATCCTTTTTACTATGTATGCTAGTCAGAGTAAGGTGTCAGTCCCTAGGACCCTAGGTTGTCAGTGCATGTGCTATGCATTGCTTCTTTACCAAGGCCAGGGCATACTGGGCATGCCTACATCTGCCTACAGGTACAGGCTCAGGGGGTTCTTCCTCCAAGTCCCCCTGTGCCTGTGGCTGTGGGGACATAAGTCCTGGTGGGGGGCTGTGTGGCCCTTCTCTGTGATGGTCCTGCCACAGCTGTTTCGACAGGATTATATTGTGTAGCATGACACATACAGTGAACATCTGTGCACATGCTGCTGGAGAGTACTGCAGGGATCCACCAGATATAGCAAGGCACCGGAACAATGACTCGAGCAGACCAAACATACACTCTATGATGTTCCTAGTTTGTGTGTGTGCCTCATTATGGCATTGTTCAGTAGGTGTGTGTGCATTTCTGATGGGTGTCATCATCCACAGTTCCAGTGTGTAGCCAGCATCCCCCAGTAGATGGCCATAAAGGATGCCCACCTTGGCAAACATCTGGTACAACTGTGATGTGTGCCAGATATGGGAGTCATGATAGCTACCAGGGCTGCCACCACACACATAATGTCCTGGGCATTGCACATGAACTGGCAGCTGATGGAGTGATACCCCTTGCGGTGGATGTAGACTCTACCCTCCTCACTGGGTTAGTGCTTTAATGTACATGAGTGCAGTCTATCACACCCAGCACCTCAGGGTAGTGTGCTACATGGTGGAAGAGATGCATACTGCTGGCCCTCTTCTCAGGGGTGGGGGATAAATAAATGTCCTCACTGGCATGTGTTTGCATGGCATACAGCAACTGGTAGAGAACTCTGAATGCAGATGCCTGTGAGACCTCCGTTATGCCCCCAGTTGGTCTTTGAAAAGTACCTGTAGCTAATATTCTAAAGGCTACACTTACCTCTGTTTCCATTGGGATGGGTTCCCTTCTGTTGGCTCTGGGTCTGAGTTGAGGGTGGCAAAGCTTGGTGAGTTCTTGTAATATGTCTCTGCCCACCCTGTAATGCTCTGCAATCCCCAGTTCATGTAGCCACTGAAGGTTACTCGGGGCCTGAACATTCTTCTCCTTCTCAGTCTAGGCCTATTATCAGCATCATCATCATCACTGACCTCAGACTGTATTGCATACAGATGTAGCAGAGCAGCAGCAGCCCCTATCATTTTGTCAGTTAAAATTCCCAAGTGTGTACTCAAATGGTGCAGAGTATGTGGAAAAATCAGATTGAAGGGTGTATTCATACTTTATAGTGGTGTGCTGCAGATGCAGCCTGTGTGATTGGCTGACTATGATGCATTCCACCTGCCAGGTTTATCACTGAAAGTTTGGAATGGCCCAGTGTCAGTGGAGCAGGGCTTATCACTCATTTATACTTGATGGGCTTTCCCAGGCTTTCCCAGGCTTTTTCCCTTTTTTTTTTTTTAAATTCCTTTCCCTGCTAAGCACTGCGGTGCAGCGCACAAATCCCTTGTACTAGTATAAACAGTGCTCATCAGTCTAGATACACCCCACACCCATGAACGGGCATGCTCAGCTTAGCTTAAACCAGTTAAAACATGCACAGCGTGGTTAAACACAGCTTAGCAGCACTGGACCCCCCCCCCCACTTAGTTGTGCTTAGCTGAGTGCAAATGGGTGCTGCTAAGCCCAATCCACTTAAAAATAGCATAACACATGCCCTTTTGAAGTCAGCTACTTGTTCTACTGACAGCAACATGGTTCTGGGCCTACACAGGTTTTATCTGTGGACACAGTTGCCCATATTTGCTATTCAGTAATCCCAGCTCATTTTCATACAGATCCTTGAATAAACCCTGGATACTTCACTACTCCTGGGCCTGCTTCCTTAGCAACCACTGAAATCTGCCATCGTACAGTCTGCATACAGGACACTATAATGCATTATTTTTGCAAATGTCTTATTTTCAGTTTTTCAACATTTTAATTTAGTTTGTGCATTGCTGGGTGCGGGGAAAATGTTCATAGATTCATAGGTTCATAGGTAGGTACTAGGCTATCAGCCCTGGGGCCTATACAAGCCCAGCCAAAAATGTACCCTGGCTTTTGCCACCCAAGAAAATTATTTTCCTGTGCCACTGTTGAGCAGAGCCACAGAGGTGATCCCATGGGTGAATTTCCTATTTCCCATCCAATCATCAAGATTTTTCTTGAAGAGTGCTAATGAAGAGCTTGGTTTGATATAGATAAGTAGTTTATTCTAGAGTATGGGAAGTCTCTGGGACAGGAATCTATCCCTCTGGCATTTTATGTTTAATGTGGTGACAAGGTTTGGGTCCCTAGAGCGTGTAGCTCGGAGGGATTGGGATTTCTTTAAGTGGAGCATGTCCAACAGCTCTGGGTTTGACATAGCTTTGTATGTTAGGCAAAGATCACCTCTGAGTAGGTGATATGTGATGGAGTAAAGCTGGAGTTTTTTGAGACAGTCTGCCTAGGGCATCTGTTTGAGGCTGGTAATCTTCATTGTGAGGTATTTCTGCGGCCTTTCCAGTTGTTGTAGATGTCTTGTGAGGTACATACCAAAAGGGGCATTGTACTCTGTAATGGGTCTAACAAGTGATGAGTAGAGGGGAACAATGATCTCTTTTTTTCTGGATGAGAAACCTTTTGTGATGAGGTGTGCCACGTAGAAGGATTTCCTGACTACTGTGGCAATGTGATTATCAAAGGAGAGACTACTGTCCACCTGTGTCCCAAGGTCTCTTATCACACTTTCAGTGTTAAGTATACTACCGCCTGTGTTGCAGTTCATGGGTGCAGAGTTTTTACCAAAGGGGATGACAATGCACTTTTTGGCATTGAGCTTGAGGCCATGGCTTTGACACCAGGCATCTGTCTCAGTGAGGCCCTTTTGTAGGATGTCCACATCGTTAGGAGTTTTGATTATGGCTCCTAGTTTGCAGTCATCTGCAAACTTCATTAGCCAAAGACCTTCTGTGTTAGCCTGTACTTCAGAGAAGTAGATACCAAACAGGAGAGGACCCAGGACTGAACCTTGTGGTACTCCACTTGTCACTGGTCTGAAGTCGGATTTGGAGTCTGCTACTTTCACAGTGTGGGTTCTGTCAGTGAGCCAGTTGGCAACCCATCTTGTGACATAGGGATTTATACCCAGTTTAGTGAGTTTATCTATAATTCCAGAGTGGAGGATGGTGTCAAAAGGCTTGGCAAGATCTAGATAGGCTGTGTGAACCACTTTACCCTTGTTTATGGCTTTGGTGACTGCTTCAAAGAAGTCTATCAGGTTTAGGAGACACGATCTGCCTTTTACAAACCTGAATTGGGTGGGATCCAGAGTTTGGAGATTACCAATATCTTTGTTTATAAGTTCCATAATGATATGTTCCATGGCCTTGCAGACCAGGCTCGTCAGGCTAATGGGGCGGTAGTTCCCAGGGTCCGTGGTGGCTCCCTCCTTGTGGAGTGGGATAGCCATTGCTGTTTGCCATTCAGCAGGCATGAAGCCTGAGGTGAGGCTATGATTGAACATGGTACTTAGGTGGGGTGCCAGTTCGTTCTGTAGTTCATGTAGAACGCAGCCTGGGATGTTGTCTGGTCCCATGGATGATGTGTTCTTGGCATTGGAGAGTGTATTTTTTACCTGTGCAGCTGTGATTACAGGAACTTTATGTGTATTAAAAAAATATATATTTTATAATGATTTGCATTGCTTTTTGGACTCACTGGGCTTAGTTTTGGCATTTCCATGCCTGCATTTCAATATGCAACATTTTTTATGGGCTTTTACAGCCCTTGTTTTGTTTTTATATTTCTGTACATGGTTATTTTCCGTATACATTTCTGAAACCAACACAGCTGCTACATGGGTATCATTCTGCTTAATGGATCGGAAATCTCCCTCATTTGCATGGATTTCACCTGCTTATCAGTTGATTTGCATTTCACGGAGACTTCCATGTCCGCACACTCATGCACGCTCCTCTGCTCTATTTATTGGATCACATGGCTGCCGGTTTCCATGTTGGGGCCGTGCCACTATACCTACATGGAAAATTATTCTGTGTAGGCTTTATGAAATGCCCTGATGATCTA
>NC_056727.1:30207113-30309613 GCF_019279795.1 Protopterus annectens | reverse complement strand
TGTTCTTGTCAAAGTCATGGCAGCTGGTACATGTGGGACTACATGTTAGATAAAACAAAAAGCAGGGTACATTGCACTGTGTGTGGTGCGTGTATGTATGTGTGTATGTATATGTGAATATTCACATGTGCTTGCATACATATATATGTCTATCTTTGTGTGTTTTGAGTAGAGAATGTAAATTATCTGTTTACTGCACGTATAACTTGCATGCTGGATGCAAAACAGGAAGAAGGCAAGATGAAATAAAGTTATTTAGCCAAGAAATGGATGACTTGCAGGATGGCCTAATGGTTAAGGTGTTTGCCTTGCAAACACAAAGTACAGGGTTTGAATCTCACTGGGGATAATTGGCTAGGCTTAAAATGGCTCACAAGGGCAGTTAGCCTAGTACTAATCTATGAACTCTATAAGAAGAGCAAAGATAGTTAGGCATGACTGTTAAAGGAGCTATGACAGTGGCTTTGAATTGGGCAAGTAGAGGTAGTTGGCATGTCATCCTGACCCCATGTAGAAAAAAATGGGAAAAACGGGGGAAAAAGGTGAGTGATGATGATGACGATTATATAGTAATGCCAAAACAAATGCAAACAGCTCATTAATTTACTTTTTGTTATTTTGTTTAGCCTGTGCTGACCAGATTAGTCCCACTAGGTTAGTGGCCTGTTTTCAGCAAATACCTGAGGTATATTTATACTCTGAGGGGAAATTTGGCTGGTATTGGTGGAACTTCCCCTGTGTTTATATCTGAACTAGATAAGAGGTTGTAAATAGGAATACAGAACTGATTTTAAAAGAGAAAGGACAAAATGGATTGTTCACAAGGAGAGCTAAAATGGAATGAGCTGGATATAGTTGGGGTAGGAGCCCACCTCTCAGCTTTTTACAACAACAAAGATGGATGACTCCATATATACAGTGTGGTATGATAGTGCCAAACTCAATGACAGAATGTACACGCTAATAATAGGCATGTTTCATTTCAGGACACTGTAAAACATGCTAAGTAAGACAAGATGATAACAGATGCATGGCTTTGGAACCATCCCTGTATCACTGACAATCATTTATCTAGAGCATTACCAGGGTAAACTACAGAAAAAGACATAGGGTAGGTGCAGATAAAACACATATCAGGATAACAGACTGTAGGATAATGACGAAAGTGAAATACACCTGTCAGCATTTGAACCTATGGCTGTGTCACTCATATCCCCTGAACTAGAATATTAACCAGGCATGCCACTGAAGTACTTAGAGGAACGGCATTCAAAATCAAAAATGAAACATTGCAGAGGAATGACATACAGTTGTATAATGAAAATATAATATTGTATAACAACATGCCACCTTCAGGGGATTAGAACTCTGCACTTAGTGTATTGACAATAGATGCATTCCATGATGGACATGTTGAAACATAGGGGTTTTCACAGAGACACTATTAGGTTTAATGTATTTCACATTTGCTTTTGTGATGCGCACCTATGCTGGGCTACTTTACAAAAATGATGGCAAGATCGTTGAATGTCCAATGGATTTTTCACAGTTTTTGCCATAGGGCAGGATCTAAAATTTCTTTCTGCTTATACACGATCAGGGAAGTTGCTCTCTGCCAACCACTGCAAAACATATAATCACAGAAAGATTATTTTTATACATAAGCCCTGCTGAGGCATATATGCTTTTTTAATCTATTTTTGATCAGAATACAGGTTGGAAATGGCAATATAGGATGGAGACGAAAAGTGAAAGCAAGCAGAGGATGTAACACAAGGTAAGCAAATACGGAATGAGCAGGATAGAGGTAGGATGGAGCCAGACCTCCGAACTTCTTAGTTCATTAACCCTGGTGAATTCAAGTGATATTTTTAATTCCCTACTGACTGAAATTCTCAGTAGTGTATCAGACAAATATACTTCTGATGATAAAGTATAATAGCTAATCACTGTATACTGTATCCTGCGGAGTTGAGAGGAATGAGTGGGAGTGTTGGGAGTTTTTTTATCCTGGAACAGGTGTCCTTTTTATTTTCATTTATTTCTTTATTTGAGAAGGGAAAGTTATGAAAGGATGTCAAGGAAGTCAGAGGAGAGTATGATGGGGAGGGTAGGTCAAAAGAGAAGACAGAAATGACTGTCAGGGTATGGGGTAACACAATGGTGGACTGCAATACCAAAGACGGCATCAGACAGAGGGAAGACAATGGTAAGGGGAGAACTGAGTGTGAGACTGGGATGAGCATAGACACAATAGGGAGGGGAAACAGAGTCTTTGGAAATATAATTTGATGTTTGTAGATGCAGTCTATGTCAGTTTTGAAACAGTTGGAGATTACTCCTCATCCTGGGAATCATAAGCACTGAATCCTGCTTCAGGACCTGGAGGCGGTGTTGGTCATGAGTCAAACTTGATGTGTGGCTGGAACATATTCCCTATGCAGCTGGAGTGGTCATCAAAACTCTGTTCCAGTGTCTCCTTCACTAACTCTGTCAGTTCCTGGTGAGTGATAACTCTCAGCTCCAATTGCACTGATATTGGCAAGTGCCGGTGTATCATTTGTTACAGTTAAGCAGCAGGTGGGGAGGCAACTCTGGCAGACTGGGATCCAGACGTTCCATGTGCCTCCTGTGGTGGTGGTGTGGGTGGTACTACATGTTGGAATAGTTGGACAAAGGTCTGTCTGCTACATTATATAATATTAACAGAAACAGAAAAATATTAGTTAAAAAAATAAAAGAGAGAAATGATACGGACAATGAGGGTGGAGGAGAGAACACAAGAATAATGAAATTGCATTCATAATTATTTTTTATTACTCATAAAATAAAGTGAAGGAAATCATCTTTTATTTGTAGGACCTACACACTTATTTTAACATGTTAACTATTTTATTTACAATTTTGTCAGTTTAACTATTTTGACAAGTAAAATTGAGCCATGGCAATATGTTTCTTTTTTTTTTTTTGGATAGGGTGATTGAACCCACAGCTATTCTGGAAATCTAAGTGCACATAATAAAAATACCCATTTGTTAATCAGGAAGGCCCACTGTACACACAGCTCAAGTCATACAGTATGCAAATGAAGGCTGAAGAATTAATCCCTGTACTACAAGAACTACAGATCACAACCTTAACCCCCGCTACAACTGCTAGACTTTATTGAGCCACTTCTCCATCTGTACAAGGAGTAGCATGCAGAATATAAATTATAACTTCTCATAGTCATACTAATTAAAGTAGGGCATGCCAGTATTGATACACGTCCTATACTTAACCATTATTTTTAATTGTTTCCTGTCCTTTACAAAAAGCCACATCTTTCACAACAATAGCTATACTTACCTTGATGTTCTCTTTGGTAATTCAGTCTGTTCCTATGAATCTCCCTGTGTCTTTCAATCTTTTTAGGGACTGGAGATGAAAGAACCAGAATGAAAATATGTATGGTGCCATGCATTGACAGGGTGTATGGACAGGTAAATTATGTTATTCTATACTGACAGTACTGAGGTGGTGTCTGTCCTCTAAGTTTAGCCTGCCATCATGAAGGAGTTCAGGCTTTTGGTGACTTAAGTAACTATAGTGGTGACAGCATTACTCCCCCATGCAGGGTGACAGCTTTGCCCAAAGTAATCCATGCACTGGCCTTATAGTGTGAGGATGTCCAGAAAAATCTTGAACTGTTCTTCACACCACTTCTGTGATCTAAAAGGAACACTGCCCTCACCATCTCCAGCCCTACTTGACTCACCTTCAGTAATCTCAGGAAAAATGGCAGGGAATTGTCATCCCAATGATTTCTCAGGGTCTATATTACATTCTTGAAAGCTGACAATGTCGAATCTGACATTGTCGACACGAGAACATCGAACAAGTAAACAGAAATCTTCGTAAGGGCAGATTTCCATTTACTTCAATGTAGTGCAGTCTCGGAGTTGGTATATTTAAGTAGCGGGGGTTGTGGGGGTGCAGGGGAGCTTGCCCCCCTGCCTACACCATTTAGTTTTTTTTTTTTTGTTATTTTTATTTTTTTTTCTAAACATTCGACGTTTTAACAGTTCGATCGCTAAAGGTCGACCTTTAGTGATTCGAACTGTTAAATATTTGATGTTCTAATATAGACCCGATTTCTCACATATTTCATCCTTCTCTCAAAAATGGGTACCAATGTGCACCTTCTTTGCATGATTCATAGTAATATAATAAAATATAGGGGCTGTGTTATTGTTATGGTTCTAATTGCACCTTAAGGCATGAAATGTCTCTGTCATCCATTCTTATGTTTGCTGCGGAGAATAAATCTCACCATTAACTCCATCATCAGATTACAAATAACAAGTAACTAAGGCAGGAACCTGGTGGACCAATGCAAAAATAATTTAAAATGAAAACAACAGTGACAACTGTCTACCTTTAAAGTGACTAACCAACTGCAGAATAAAATAAAGAAGTGAAATGTCTTTAAATGCATAAATCAACTGTGGAGTCAAAGTAAGAAAATAAAGCTTTTATTAACCAGCAGCTTTTTGTCTACCAAAACATAGGGCAGGATTCACGAAGCCTCCGTGTAAGAATTATAACTCTTACACGGAGGCTGCAGTTAAACGGAGTGATGTCAGCATGCTTTGCATATTCATGAGAGCATGCTGAATCACACCTAAGGCTAACACGGTCCGTGGAAGACAGTAGGGGGTGTGTCCGTAGGCCGGAACCCTGCAAGCAGACACGCCCCCAGAAGAGTAAAATTGCCCAAAGTAAACACCCACGACAGAGGCCATGGAAATGTGAATAAACACAACACAACACATGCCCCCACAGACTATGAACATAAAATATATAAATGAACATGTTATATAATTTTTTTTAATCATAAAGATGTTTGCCCGTGAGTGCGCTCGTTTGCGCGGGCGTGCCCGTAGCTTAGCCACAGTTAACAGTCAGTGGAAAAGGATATAAGAACTAAATAAGCAAAGTAAGCCAAGAAGCAGTAGCTTAGCGGTAGAGACGTCGGCTGAAGAGCAGGCATTCATGGTTTGAGCCCCCACAACACCAATTTTTATTTCTAGTAAAATAAGCAAGAAACAAGTCCCTGACAAACATGTACACATATAAAATCATACTTCATGTATAATGTAATGAAATAGTCCATTTATTTTGAAGAAATGTGAGATAACAAAATAATAAAAGATGCCGGATGTGCCTATAGCTGAGCTACAGTTTAACAAGGTGAGTGCATCTGCCCGTAGGTGAGCAGTGGTTTAACAGGTGCAAAATGAGTGCCCGTAGGTGAGCAGTGGTTTAACAGGTGCAAAATGAGTGCCCGTAGGTGAGCAGTGGTTTAACAGGTGCAAAATGAGTGCCCGTAGGTGAGCAGTGGTTTAACACGCTGAAACTGTGTGCCCCTAGCTGAGCTGAGCGTAATATGCGTGCTGATAACCAAATGAGGCATAAACCAGCGTACCCCGTTTGCGCGGAGCTGCGCACCAAGCCAACAAGCTAACCGACGGGCAACGTTGAGCAAGCCATATCAAAACTGCCTTTACACAGACACACCCCTCGGCCTGTCTAGACAGTCATAAAAGCAGTGGCCAGGTTCAAACCCAGGATACTATACACCATAGTCAAGGTACTGAACAACTAAGCCATGACAGCAGTACCTATAAATGCAGTAATAGCAAATATATAGGAATGAATACAAAGTGGAGCATGACAAAGCAGGTTTTGTGAAGTTGATACAATTCCAAAATGGCCAATCACAGATATGTGCGGGAAAAACGGCCTATATAAGCCCCATAGGTGGGAATACACAGCATAAACAATTGTAGAACTGACTTGCAGCCAGAATGACAGGAGTAGGTGAGGGTAGTTGCTTTCGAGCACAGAGGTGGGGCATTGAGGAGTCCAGATACATGGTCTGGCTCCTAGTCCACAATCATGAGGCCCAACTCATGCAGGGCCAGGTCCTGTGGGGAGCATATAGGGCTGAGGTGTGGGACCGGTTGGCTCATTATCTCACCAGTGCCACAGGGATTCCAAGGACTGGTGAGCAGGTTCGTCACCACCATGCGGACCTGAAGAGACGCAAGCAGGACCAATTGAACCTTTGGATCCAGGAGGCCCAGCAAATGCCCAACGTCCCACTACTGAGTAAGTTACATGTAATTATGTATGTAAGAAATTAAACTAGCTGATATTATGGAGATGTGTATTCCAATATTACTTCATTTATATTACAGCTGCAGGTGTCCGTTCTGCGAACCGCAGAGCCTATGGCGATAGGCTAGTGCGGTTGCGCCACCAGGCAGGTCAGTAATCCTCTCTCAGTAACTGTAAAGAAATATAAAAGTATGACAGTTAGCAAAAGAGTGCAGTGTAGTCACTAAGTAATAGAATGTGCAAGTAACAAGTGTAAGAGTGTTTGCAAGTATTGCTTGATTACAAAAGTGTGTTGCAGTCTGTAATCCAAACAGAAAAATGAAAATGTCTGAAATAAAGTCTGAAATAAAGATGCCCCACCTGTAATATAATAGTACACAACCTGCAGCAGGCTGAAAATTACAGCTGCAGAAGATGAGCAAATCACATGTGTGAAATATACCCCTGTTGAAATACTGAAACATGACATAAGTGAGACTGCTGGAAAGGATTGTAATAACTACAGGTAAAACATGTCAATAAAGCCTAGAAGTAAGTACCATCCTGAATAGTAAAATGAAAACAAGTGAGAGAGTGTGAGAAAGTGTCATGAATCCACCAATAAAGTAGTAATAACCCCTGAATAAAGTATACTGCAGTCAGTACAGAATGAAATGCATGTGAGAAGCAAAACCAAACAGCGAAATCTGTTCAAAGTGTTGCTGCAGCTGGAATGTGTATCCCAAAATCTGGATATGTTGCTCTCAGTCTGCAATATGCAGATAGTATGATTGTCTGACATACCAAACATCCACAGTTGTCTATAGCTATATAAAGCAAATGTAGCAGGATGATGTAGCTGAACAAAGCTAAATATGAATGTGTATGAAGAACAATAAAATGTATATTGATGTAGCAGTAACAGTCCTATCACCAAGTTGAAGTAGTTATCATATAGGAAACTGTAGTTAGAACAGTAGTGTGTATATATGTACAGCTATTAGAAATGTACAGCATATGTATTGGCATTCGAAGGTGTTAATATTATTTTCTTCACCCCACCCTATAACCACATATAACCCATTCCACGTGAAAATGGTATGTGCAATCACAATTAACACCCCTGGACATTTGTCCTGTTGGGTCATAAATATTTGCATGTCCGTTGATGCATCTGCCCTGTTCATACATCCAAACCTGATGGCCTGTTGCCATCAATCAACCCTGCATGTTGTTGGACTGTGTATTGCTGTTCAAATTATGCATGTGTTATGCTCGCTGTTCAATGGTGTGAATATCTGGGTGTTTGGTTAATGGGAATACTAATGCATGCTGTTACAACTAATTGTGAATGGTATTATATGTCACTAACCCAAACTGTCATGACAAAATGCAAAACATAGGACGACAGGGAAGGCGGGTTCCAGCGGACCCACCTCTCCCACCTCAGCTGGCGAGTGCACCTGGCACTAGTGCCCAGTCTGGACCCTCCTACGGTGGCCCTGTGCCACCTGTGAGTGGAAGCGCTGCAGGGGATGGAGCTCATCCCCCCTCTGCAAGTGTGGCCGGAGGAGAACCACCACTCACCCTCCGTAGCGTCCGGACTGTGGTGCGTAGGGAGATCCAGGACTCTGTTCTTGGGCCCCTACGCCAGCTTGAGGCACAGGTGGCACAGCTTTCGGGCATGCCTGTTGCCCGGCCTACACAGCCCCCAGCACAGCTCTGTCCTGGGCAGTGAAGGAACAGTGGCAACTGCCCATGGGTGGGGATATCAGTTCCACTGTTGCCATCTGTGGGCTCATGGGCTCTGGATATCCAAACCTCCGTCCCCGTCAATAGTGTAACCCCCCCCACACGTGTCATACACCGCCCCTGTATGCATCTTGTTTGTCTTGTCTGTTGACCTACCCAACCTACCTCCCCAGCTATACCGACTTCCTTCACCTGACATACCACTCTCACCTAAAAAAAAAAAAAGGGCACTCTGTACCCACAAAAAAATTACGCCCCATGCATAGCTGCCCATTCCGCACACATGTCTGCTGGACATGGAAACTATCAATTACAATTGGCTGTACAACAAGTATTATTGTTGTCCTGACACCTCTCCCAGGGGTGGAAGGTTTCAAATGTCACACCAAATTAGATACATATGCACAGCTGTTGCTGATGAAGAAATGGGCAGCTATGGGCCTTACCTACATCCCTCCTCCAAATCCCAAGCTTGTTTCCCTACTGTCTTACCCTCTTTGTGACCCCTTTTTCACCACTTTCCTGTCTCCCCATTTTCATTTCTTTCAAAGAAAATAGCGCGGGTGTGCGCACGAGTAAGCACTGTTAAGCGGTTGTAAGCAGGTGTGCACGTGTGTGCGCGGAGCTAAACGCCAGTGTGCATGCGTGAGCTCCGCGCAAACCAGCGCTAACCCAGTTACAACTGCTTAAAAGTGCCTTAGTCACTCTGATTGAAAGGTCCTGTAGTCAGTTCAAAAGCAAAATAAAATCCCACTGTCAGTCCCGAACCCAGGACCTTGGAAACAGTAGTCTGCATGACTTACCACTAAGCCATGACTGTTATACAAGAACATTGTGCTAAAATAAATATATCATGTAATAGTAGGAATGAATGTAAAGGGAATATAGGATGTGTAGTACACAAAGCATGTCATTTAGAAGTACTGTCAAAACTAATGGATTTCCATAATAGTAGTGTGTGAACAGAAACAGCCACGCTATTTGGTAGCTAGTAGGTAATAATGTCAGTTAATGTACATATATAAATGTATGTATATTTACATATATATATATATATATATATATATATATATATATATATATATATATATATATATATAGTTGTAGGTGTCATTGTGCATACACACTTACTACAGGGAACAGGAGAGAGGAATGGAGAAATGTGAATCTACAACACAGCCTGAATCATGAGAGAGATACTAACCTTTACACTCACAGAACAGTGTCCACAGCATACCAGCATGGTCCCCGCTCTTACAATCTGAAAGGGCAACGCCTATCTCACATACCCTTTTATAGCACTGTCCTGAAATCACAGTGAGAACTGCAATCAGTACACAACTGGCTGCATGCAATTAGTAAATGCTGGCTTACAATTGGTGCAGAGGCCATCACATGGACCTATGCAGAGACCTACAAAAGCATCCTGTACTAACACTCCACACATGCAATACGTTCATTGCACTGTCTGGAAGCAGACAGAGGGAGAGAGACAGACAGAGACAGAGAGTGAGAAAAAAAAATACACATGCTACACACTGAGTCTAAGCTGTCAGCAGTGACAGTAGCAAGCCGTGCCAGCAGCAGCAGGAAGCAGAAGTAGTGGTAATGCAACCAGCTGCGACAAACACAGGTAATGTAAAGTAGCAGGTTAATAGTCTGCATACTGTGAACCCTCCAAATGTGTCATAGGTCTGTATCTATAGGTATGTCCATGTGATATGTTGTGTGTACGTAGTTCCACCAAAAGGGGATGACTATACATTACATGTCAGTCAGTGTTAGGCCATGATCCTGGCAGCAGTTGTCTGTGCGTTGCCCTCATCAATGGCTGTAGTGACTGTTTTGAAAGGTCAGCCAGGTTCAAAAGGCAGGATCAGCCCATCACAAAGGCAAACTGGCCGGGAACAAGTGTCTGCAGGTACCCAATATTGCTGTATATGCGTCCCATACTGAATACTTCCATAGCTTAGCAGACCAGGCCGATTATGCTTATGATGTGGTAGTTCCCAGGGTCAGTAGAGGTGCCTCCTTAGTGGTGTGGGACCACTGTTGCTGTATGCCAGTGTCCAGATACATATCCTGTAGTACGGCCAAGGTTAAATATCAGTCTTATATGCGGTTGTATGTCCTCTTGGAGTGCATGTAGCACACATCCAGGGATACCATCAGGTCACAGTGATGCTGTGTGTTCTGCTTTGCTGAGGGCGGCCCTCACCTGGACATGTGAGATGATAGGGAGGTTACATTCAGCTGTGATAAGTATTTCAACTTGTGGGGGAGAAGGAGTGGGGATACGTGCACCGAACCTGTCTGCAAGAATGTTGCCAATATCTGTGTGTTTGGTGAATGTTAAGTAGGTGTGTATTAACTCAGAGCATATCTGAGGCATTTGGTCTATATATGTAACATAACTGAAGAAGGCCTTGTGGTTATCTATAGTGTTTGTGGCCATTTTCCTCCCAGAGTAGGCCATGGCCATTGTTATGAGAGACACAGATATGCTCAGAATTAGTCCAAAATGATACAAAAATCACTGAACCCACAGACATTGCCAACATACTGGCAGACAGGTTCAGTGCAAACTTCACCCTCTCCCCTAAAGGAGAGATAACTATCCCAGCCGAGTGTAGCCTCCCGGACATCTCAAATGCGCAGGTGAAAGCTGCTCTCTAAAGCTAAAACACAGCATCAATGGGACGGATGGTGTCCCCGGCTGTGTGCTACACGAGCTAAATGAGGAATTAACCCGCATAAGGCAGCTGTTTAATCTCAGCCTTACCACAGGATACGTGCCCAAGGAGTGGCGTCACGGCAACTGTGGTCCCACTCCACAAAGGCGGCTCTACGGACCCTGGTAATTACCGCCCCATAAGCTTAACAAGTCTAGTCTGCAAAGCTATGGAGGGGATGATAATGGAGTTCATAAACAAAGATATAGGGACTTGCAGACATTGGACCCGACCCAGTTTGGCTTTGTCAGGGGAAGTTCATGCTTTTTGATCTTGGTTGTCTTCTTGAAACAGTCACCAAGGCCATTGATGAGGAAAGGCAGTCCATACAGCCTACCTTGACCTTGCAAGGCTTTCGACACAATACCCCACTCGGGTATTGTAGAAAAACTTACCAGCTTAAATGTAAACCCATATGTCACAAGATGGGTTGCAAACTGGCTTAAGGACAGAACCCACAGGGTTAGAGTTGCTGGCGCTGTGTCAGACTCCAAGCCAGTTACAAGTGGTGTCCCACAGGGCTCGGTCCTTGGCCCCTATTGTTTGGCATCTACTTCTCAGAAGTACAGGCCAGCATGGGAGGACTTTGGCTGACAAAGTTTGCAGACGACTGCAAACTGGCCATAGTGGAAAGTGCATCGACACGGATATCCTTCAGAAGGGACTCACGGAAACAGATAGCTGGTGCCAGAGCCATGGCCTGAAGTTAAACGCCAAAAATGTATAGTCATACCCTTCGGAAAAACAAGGTAACCCCAAGCTACCATATAGGTGGCAATCCACTAAGCACAGAAGAGGTTATCAGGGACCTGGGGACCCAGGTTGACAGTGGCCTTTCTTTGACACTCACATTGCTAAAGTGGTTAGAAAGACCTTCTACATTGCCCACCTGATCATGAAGGGATTCACATCCAGATCTAGTGAGGTCATTGTTCCCTGTACTCTTCACTTATCAGACCAATGATCGAGTACAATGCCCCATTCGGGATGTATCTCACCAGACATCTGCAGCAATTGGAGAGACCCCAAAGTTCCTCACCAAAAGGATAAAGGGACTCCAAAATCTGTCATATGCTGCCAGATTGAATAAACTCCAGCTCTATTCAGTCGCATACCGTCTGCTCAGAGGTGACATGTGCCTGACATACAAGGCCATGTCCAACCGAATTAATGGACATGCTCCACCTCAAAAATCCAAATCCACCAAAACCACTAGAGCAAGTGACTTAAACCTTAGCACGGATATAAATAGGACGTGCTGGAGGGATAGATTTATCACTCAGAGACTCCCTATGCTGTGGAATAAAATCCCAGTCCATGTGAGGCAGAGCACCTCGCTGACTCTGTTCAAGAGAAATCTAGACCTGTGGATGGGAGATCGTAGGTTTACCTGAATCATCTCTGTGTCACTGCTGGACAGAGGCACAACAAACTAATGGGCACAGTATTTTTTCATATAAGGGGTGGCGTAAGCCACAAAAATTTGGGCTAGGCTTATAAATGCCTTAGGGCAGATAGCCTAGTATAAACCTATGAACCTATGAACCTATGAACCTATGAACCTATTACCAGTGCTGACGACAGATGCCTTCCCTTAATGTGAATCTGCTCTGTCCTGCAGTAGCCTCCTGCTATTATTATACAATCTGCCTCTGGCTGGGGTCCACCGGACAGGATGCCTAACCTTTGTGCATAAGGTCTGGGTTAGAAATGTGTGTGCAAGTTCCATGCAATCTGTGGGATGTCCGTGATAAGCATTCGCAAAGGGGTCAGCAGTGTGGGTTGTGGCTTCCACTGGCCCAGTGGGCTGCATGGATACCATCTCAGTCCTAACAAGTGAATAACTGTCTAATCACATACATATCAAAGTAGTCTACTGTGCCGGTGGTGGTGGTGGGATATGTATATCCAGGCCGAGTAACTTGTGTCCACATTACACTAGTGGATGGCGTTCCACATATAGTACCTTGGTATGAACCCCCAGAGTGAGGTTGTGCATTGGACCTGTCGCAGTGTGCTGACTGATGGGGCATGCCACTATGTTGTATGGAATGTGGCAGGTATTGTTGCACAGGTGTTGGCTGAGCACTGATACCTGGCCATGTACTTGTGTATCCACCATGAAACACACACATGCAACATATGGGAGTAGTAGTATATCACTACACTTGAGTATCATGTATAGTATGTGTGCCATATATTGCTGACATAGTCTGCTGATATTCTGTTTGTGTTCTCTTCCAGGGAGATGGTGCATCAGCATAATCCTGCCTACTCTGCAGTGGAAGATGAGGAGATACACCAGAGCCTGGTGCGGGAGTATGACATACTGTTTTCCCGCACCAGCCAGAATCAGCAGGAGAGGGCTGCACTGTGGCAAGACCTTGTCCGTAGGGTAAATGACATTGGCACGCATAATAGGACATATGAGCAGGTACGACATCACTGCAATGATTTAATCAGAAATGTCCGTCAGCATGCGTCGGATATCCACAGGCAGCAGGTTGCCACAGGAGGTGGGGTGGCCACACACCCCCCCTCACCAGACTGGAGAGGCTACTCCTAAGTGTTGTGGCACCAGCCCCGGAACAGCAACAGCAATACACCTGCATCATGATGGAGGCCGGATCCATACAGCAGCACGACATGGAGCATGCAGGTAATATGCCATATGTACACTTGACTGTTCTGTACACTGTTAGTTTATGCATGTGTAAGGTGTGTCCGTGGTATGTAGCTGTCAACATAGTATGTAATTGTGCATGTGTGATATTGGCAATATCAGCAGCTGACTTGTGAAAGGCAACTGGTGTACTACTGCACTGTATCATATGCAGTATCAATGGCACAGTTGTGCCCACTCACATTAATTTCCTCATTTCTGCAGGTCCCTCCGGGGTTACAGCAAGGCAGGCCATCCATGCTGGTAAGTGTGTTTAACAATACCTATAATAGTCCTGATAGTGCTAGTAATACTAGTGTAACTCAGTAATGCTCTGTGTGTATACTGCGGGGTGTGCATTTGTGCATGTGTGCAGGTGTGCCTGTGTCCACGTGTGCATGTGTGCATGTGTGCATGTGTGCATGTGTGTCTGTGTCCACATGTGCATGTGTGCATGTGTGCATGTGTGCATGTGTACACGTGTACACGTGTGCATGTGTGCATGTGTGCATGTGTGCCTGTGTGCATGTGTGCATGTGTGCATGTGTCCATATGTGCATGTGTGCATGTGTCCACATGTGCATGTGTGCATGTGTGCCTGTGTCCATGTGTGCATGTGTGCATGTGTGCATAAGTGCATCACTGGTAACATTGTGTGGACACTGTAAACTGTGTTTCCTGTCTTCCTCCCACAGGTTCTGGTGTTGCTCTGGTGTTCTGCAGCAGGGAACCTGAATCTGGTGCCACAGGTACTGGTAATGATGATATCTGTGTAATGGTACAGGAAGGTGTGTCAGGGTCCGCCATTGGTCAGCCAATTGACAGTACACAGCTGTCAACCCCATCATTGCACACAGTCATCCTGCCAGTACATCCTTTGTCACCATTGTCCCTAGGTGATGGACAGGATACAGTGGGCATTGACCAGGGTAATGTGGTATCTGTGGCACATGCTTCCCCACACAGCAGCCATGGGCAGGTCCTGCGATGGTACCACACAGACAGTTGCCCATGGGTTCTCGTGGGAGCATCCATGGGCGTACTGCCTCTGGCAGATGTGCCCAAAGAGGTCTGTCAACCTCAGCTATGTTTCGGGCTGTCATGCAGGCACAGTCGCGTATGGAAAGGTACACCAGACAGGGTCTGAGGGAGCTGAGAGCATGTCGCACAGCCATGACTGACAGTATGCGTGACATCGCGGATGCTATCTGTAATTTCACCAATGTCATAGACAGGCATTGTGGGGACATATTACAGCAGTTCCACAACCAAATGTCCATGAGCCAGGGCAATGGTGGGCGGTTGCGGCATCGACGTGGCCATATGCCAGCAACAGCAGCAGCTGGCAGTCGTCGCGGACGACAACAGGCCCGCGCACGCCCCCATAGTGCCAGCAGCATCCCCAGCAATGCTGGGTCTGTGCTGTCATCAGAACGCCCCAGGAGACCACGTGCACGTGGCTCTGGACAGTCCCAACAGGGACCTATGTCCAGTCAACACACTCCCGCTTCTGATGACAGTACCCAGTACGGCTTAGTACTGGATACGGTCCGTAGCACCCCTGCCAGGCACAGGTACCGTGTCCGTGCCCACAGACACTGATCTGTATGACCTGCCAGGTGCAGTCTGTGGCTGTCCACAAATCCCTGTATATGGCAGCCATGAGGTGGAACTGTGTGCGTGCATACACACATGCGAAATGTTAACACCTAGGGCTACCACATACATGCACACACTGCACCAACAGTGCCCCACCCTGTACTGCTGTCCCTCACCAACACACATACACACACATGTCAATTGGTGGTATCAGTGGCAGACTCAGGCATACCTAATTCACACCCTGTGCATATGATGACACCGTGCCACCTCCTGCAATCTCCAACATCATTGCGGGAACAGGTAAACACATTGCTGATGCACAGGGTGACTACATAGAAGTGTATTAGTAGTATCATGTTGGTAACAGTACAGTGTGCTGATATGACTGTGTGTATATCCCAGCATGCCTGATGCAGTAACCGTATGACTGTCCTGAATTGTTATCTGCACCCATAGTATGTACCAAAGTGTAACAGCTGCACATTATTGCATGCCGGTGGTAAGGATGTCAACAGATAGCCACATACATGGGTAGCACAGGGGGGAAGCTAATGCAAGTAGTGATATGCAATGATGGACATGTACAGTAATGATGTCAAGTTGCCCACAACGACTATGCAATGTGGATGTTTGCGCATGTTGATATGTGTACAGTACCAATGTAATCCAAATCACAATTAACTATGACATAATATCAGTTCTACCATGGGCATCTGCGCTGTGCATTCCTGGGTACATGTTGATAGTGCCTACATATTTGCACTGTTACCTACTGTTAGTGTTACCCCTTCTTTGTTGTACAATGGACTACTTTCAGCCCTGCTTACTGTAGCTTTGTTTGCATGCATGTTCGCTTGGGGTTCCCTGGAACACTGCTTCCACCTGCAATGCAGAGTTCCAGTGCTTCTGTGGACTCCTAGTAACATCTGCATAGCATACGATACGTATGTCAAGTTTACACATGACATAATGTCACTGTCTGTCCTGTTCGCATGTACGTTGCCTGTGACACATTGCACATGTCTTACCTGGCATTTACCCATGTGTGCAGTCATATATGCCAGTGCTAAGAAACAGTAGCAGTACACCCACACATACACACCTTCAGTATGTTGTTCCCCATTGGCCCTATGTGTTGGTACTCACCATGGCAATCACACTACTAGGGTAGCATGTGCAAAGGTAACCTGTGAATCACCTCTATGGTCCAGTTGTGGTTTATGTGAGTCATGAGGCAATGTCACAGCTGCCACATGTATGCAGTCAACCATCACCCTTGGCCAGGAACGTACAACACATGTGTGGGATGCCACCACATAGCCAATCTAGGGACTGAGCACTCTGAACCCAGTAATGCCATACCCTGTCAGGTGGCATGTCATACTACAGTGACTACAATACCAGTCAGACATAGACACGCACTGACAACAAGCTGAACACACTGGGGCATATGTGGGGACTCGGAATAGCATCCTGCCTGAGCATCACACACTTCTGCAGCTGGCACACAGGCATATGTTACGTCGGAACAGAGCACATGCCAGACATGGCACACACATCCCATGTGCCACACACTCACAGCCTGTAGGGATACACAACACACCTGCTACAGATGTGTCAGGTACCTGTCTTGGCCGCTGCAGTGGGGTCCTGCTCAACAGGCTGTACATGGTGAAGGTCACAGTGATATGCCTCAGGGGCACTATGGTCCACCACAAAATACATGCATACAGGTCAGTCAGAGGCATGGACACATATGACTCAGTCATTGACCATGCCATCCACTATGGATGACCTGAGACATACCTCCCTGGACTACATGATAGGGAACATAAAAGGGATCTCTCAGCATGTGGCACGGGCCAGTATGAGCCTGATCTTGGTTGCCATCATACCCTCTCCAGGTATTCTACCACTATATGTAGGAAGGGTGTTGTATGTCTACATTCTGCTCAGTCTCCAATGTCATTCATAGGGTATCCGTTGGCTGTCAACGTGTGCTTACATGCTAGGGAAGCCACAATGATGTGCAAGGGGCAGCTTGCACGTGACACCCATGGCCCAATGTATATTGGCGAAGCTCCTTGATACACACATACTGCCTTATGCTGCAGGACATGGATTGCATAGCCACCTCCGCGGGTATCACACAGGTTAGGACACTCACAGTGCTGCTACACAACACCAGCAGTGTACACCGCAAGATGCATGCACTGGACACTGTCCTCAGCACGGTGAACTGCAATGTCTGTGCAGTACCAGAGTCCTGATTCATGGCTCACAGGTGCAACCCATCACTGCCAGGTTATGCCTCATACCATGCCTGTCGTCCCCTACACATGTAACACACATGGACAGGGGGGTGGTATCCCAAGGCACCACAGATACACACACCTCCAGGTTGTTGCCACAGCACAAAGCATCAGGGCCTATTCATGTGCAGCTAACAGTGTGTCGGACTGCCGTCTGGTTCATAGCCTGGCACACACAACCCTCCCATACACAGGAAAACCACCTATCCTCCATAACAACACTGGCAATATGACAGTCTCAAGAACTGTCTTTATATGGCTGGACTGCATCCAGCCAAACATTGTGCGTGAGCATTACTGTAGCTACAACACACTAGTTGAAGTGTTCCCAGCATGTGGTCACTGAATTGCAGTGGAATGACATGTTACCACTCCCACAACACGTGGGAACATGCAGCACCTGTACATCAACTACATGTAGAGTATATGGCCCAGACCAGATGTGTATCCCCTGCTGTAGGTATTTTACCATATTCACCCACACTGTATAGACACATACCGTGTGCGGCCCCTGCACAGTAAGACACAGTCATATTGTTATGCATTGCAAATACCATTTATCCACTCGAGGCATGTGTCATACATGGTAACTACTGCACGTCACAGGTATTTATGTGTATGTGTCACACACATACATCATGTGTGCAATGCCATTGCTGGTTTAGGCAATGGCATGCATTGTTATGCACAAAGACCCACACAAGGTCATAATGTGTGACACAACCACACGTGGCAGTTGTGGGTTACCAAAACATACCTATCTGTACTCTGACAATGGTAATAGACCCAGTAGCAGAGCGCACTATTGGTATTACTGGCCAACTAGCCCTGTTTGGCTGTGCTGATAGTGTGGTGACATCCCCTGTGTTTACTGGGGGAATATGCAGCATCTGGTGTATTGTAGTATTTGCCAAAAGGATCTGTTTTCTCACACTTGCATTTACACACACCCTACTACCCCCACCCCCACACACACATGCACACTTGCCACTTGCAGGATTCATACCCCTACCTAACTAAGTCACGACATGTGAGAGAGACGCATTAGCAAAGCACACTATTCAGATTACAAGATGGTTCCTCTTCTCTGGCTGTACTTATAGGGTGCTGACATCATCAGTGTTTTGAAAGGGTAATGTGCATCAGGTAGTGTGATCTCCTGATTGCCAAAACTAACATGTTTTTCATACAGAATTGCACACACAAACTCCCCACATCCAAACACACACACACTTGCAGGTTTCAAACCCCTACCTAACTATGTTATGACATTTGAGAGGGACGCTGTAGCAGATTGCACTATTCGGATTACTGGTGCATATCTCTTCTCCAGCTGTATGTATAGGGTGCTGACTTCATCACTGTTTGGAAAGGGTAATGTGCATCATGTAGTGTGATCTCCTGATTGCAAAAAGGCACATGTTTTTCATACAGAATTGCACACACACAAAGTCCCCACATCCAAACACACACACATGCCATTTACAGGTTTCAAACTCCTACCTAACTATATTATGACACTCGTGATAGACGCATTAGCAGAGCGCGCTATTCGAATTACTGGGAGGTTTCCCTTCTCCTGCTGTACTTATAGGGTGCTGACATCATCCGTGCTGAGATAGGGGAATGTGCATCCTGGAGAGTGCTTTCACAGTTGCCAAAAGGGACATCTCCCTTACACAGACTTGCACACACACTAACCCCCTCCACACACACTGGGCAGTTGCAGGATTCAAACCCCTACCTACCTATATTATGAGTCTTGGGGGAGACGCATTAGCAGAGTGCGCTAACCAAATTACTGGACTTCTGCTCTGCACCTGCAGTATTTATAGGGTGCTGACATCTTTATTTCTACAGAGGTATGTACATCTAGTACTACCTGTCAGGTGGGGGATAGTATATATATATATGCATTTGCAGCCCCCTACGTCAGGGTCAGATATGCACATCGCACTGGCAGGTTATGTTCTATACCATGCTTCGTGACCACAGGACCTGTAACACACAACACAACCAGTCCAGAACACCACACCCACATCCAGGACACACACTTAGCTTCCCTGGGAACAGTGCCGGGATATGCATGTGTTCACATACACCATTCCAGTTGTTAACATCAGGTACAGGCATATTGTGTGTGAGAACTACTCAGGCCTCTACCACTTTACCCTACAGCCACTACAATTTGTGGGTCCATGTGCTATGGCAGAACCACACACCACAGCTACATGGGGGAATACATATTGCACCTGTCCATCTGCAACATGTGTACTCACTGTTCCACACCAGAGGTAGACCACCATTGTTGATATCTGACCATACCCACCTTTCCCTGGACATCCATATCCCATCTCCACCCCCAGGCAAGGTTGTCACTGCACACAAACAGTATTTAGCACAAGCAGACTCTACACTTGTGAAGACTGGGGTGGACAACTTCAAAGGACCCATGCTGGTGGACTATACTGGCCACTCAGCATAATCCTTGACAATTGCATTCTATGAGCATGTGTATGGTTTGCATTGATCATGCTATCCCACATATACCCATGACTGCTCCACAACAAGACATCTGTCAGGTGTACATCAGCCATATATGAGCTGCACAACAGACAGAGTGAGCTAATGCATTGCAGAGCTGTAGCCCACAGAGGGAGGACATCTGTGAACAGTTCCGGCATGGCACTTCATTTACACATAATCATCACAACACAGTGTTGACAGTGGAATTGTCCAGAGAATGCAGATAGGACTCCCCTCAGTCTGTTATTGATGGCCACTTACTGTTAGAGATCCTCAGCAACCCTCTTCCAGCACACACTGACAACATGGCTGTGGCTTAGCACATTCAAACCCTGGGATCTCCACTGTACCCCTGCTTGACAGAGGCACAGCTCACTAGCCTCACATGTTGCCTTATGTGACCTACTTTACAGTGGCACAGTAGCCTACTGTACTGGGGATGCAGATGCCAAGCACACTCTGGCTGAGCTGTCATTCCCTAGGGCAACAAGCCTAGTATTGACCTCTACACCCATATGTTCAATTGTCAGATGCACAATATTTGTTGTGCTGTTCTACTGTTTGCAGGTCTTTATTGCCATAGCATTCCCTGTTCCTATTACCAACTTGTGTATCTGTGGAAGATGTTTGCATATGATGGTGATCCACTATATCACTTATGTCTCTGTAGTCATTTACTGTGTGCACTGGGCAGATTGCTGTGTTGTGGTTGGTTCCTGGAATGACAAGTACAAATACCAGATATGTGTGGCCAACTGCTAAACGGAGATATGGCCCAAGTGTGTGAGCATGCCCAGTTCAGCCTTTCCATGGCATGTTGTCTGACATATGCCTCATTTATCAAAGTGTGCAAGCATGCCCAGTGTGAGCTTTCCATATGTTGCACTCTGAAGTCCACCACATATTTGGGTGTGTGTGTACTTCAACAATATCTCACATTTATGGTTGTGTGTTGGGTGTCATGTTGTGTACTAACTGGCCAACTGCTTCGTGTCTGCCACAACAGGGATTATACTGTGCCTGCAGGGATTGCATAGGATACTTTGCAGACAGTTGTCAACATACTTTCATAATGACCTAACACTGTAGTACCGTATAGTGTACTGGTTCAGTACTTTCACTGTGGTGGACAGTATCCTGGGCTTTAGTCCTATCACTGCTTGACATCTTCATAGTGAGCACAACAGACTGTGTAGGGGCCAGTTGTGCACATATGACCATGTTGCATTATGTTCAGATATGGACTACCTACACCAGGCTCGTCCAACATTGGTAGTGTATTCCACAACATGGGTGGACACTGGCAAACACTAGCAATGTTCCCTAGGCCATTTCTGATGCTAGTCACAGGGTGTGTTTGTCCTTCGACACACATTGTAACTGGAGTTTGCCATGACATATGTCATGGTTAGTATACTGTGCCTCCGTCTACCTCTGACATAACAGTGATACCCAGGGTTAGCCTACCATCTCCCATCCACTCATCAGGATTCCTCTTGAGGGGTGTCGATAGGTGACTCTCTGGCTGACCTGTACCGGGAGTTTAATGAAGAGTGGGGGTACCTTCTGTGTTATGGATCATTCTGTACAGCTTGTCCTATGTATGTCAGTGCTGGGGTTCAGGTCTCTCATGCGCATAGCTCACTGCCATTCAGATTGCACAAGGTGCAGCATGTTCACTGATTCCAGGTTGAACATGGCTTCATACATCAGGCACAGCTTGCCTGTAGCTGGGCAGTATGGCAGTGTGTGGGGCTGCAGTTTGTTTACTCAGGCAACACATGGCGTCTGTTCATGCTCTTTGCTACTCCCGGTGGGGTACTGTTGTGGACTTTACAGTTGATGGAGGTGTCTGCTGAGGTATATCCCACAGAGGCTATTGTAGTCAATTGTGACGCTGATGAAGGATGACTGCAGAGCCACAGTGACCTCCCCTTATCTACATCTGACAACCTTCATGATTGGGTGGGTATATAGTATGTTTCTGCGAACACTACAGCCACATGTTTGTCCAGTGCAGGATATCTATCACCTTTTGTCCCCAGGTCTCTCATTACATGTTAGGTACGTAATGGGTTAACACCTGTGTGGTAATTTGTGGGCACTTACTGTATATCCACGGTGGTTGTCTATACACAGTTCTGCAATTAGCTTGCTGACATGGCTATGGCTCCAGTTGTCTGTTTGTAGGTGGCCCTTTTGTGGGTTGCTTGTGTCAGCTGGGGTCGGATATGGTGGGCTGTTTGTACTCCTCTGCATACATGTTCAGTCACAGTCCTTCCATGTTGGCCTATACCTATGGGACATATATACAGAACGGGGTGGGGCCCAGGACCAGGCCTTGTGGGATGCCACTCATATCTGCTTTGTAGTCTGACATGGATGCAGCATGTCTGACCATGTCAGTTCTGTCCTTGGTCTGGTTTGCAACCCCTCTACTGACATAGGGGTATATATTTAAGCTGGTGAACATATCCATACTGAACTCGTAGGGTATTGTCTAGAAGCATATGCATGGTCCAGCTACGCTGTGTGGACCACATTGCCCTCATCAATGACCTTAATGACTGCTTCAAATGGGTCAAACATGTTTAGGGGCAGGATCTGCAGTTACGACAGCCACACTGTGTAGGGTCCAGTATCAGTAGGTCCACAATAGCTTCATGTCTGCGGTACATACTGATCCTTTCAATAGCTGTGCAGACCAAGCTAGTCAGGATCCTGGGGTGGTAGTTTGCAGTATCCATTCAGGCAACACCTTTGTTGTGAAGGACCACTGTTGTTGTACACTGCTCTTTGGGTACATATCCTGTGGTAAGGCTGACATTGGGTAGTAGTGTGATTTGGCATTTCATTATTCTTGGAGTCCATGTTGGCCTCAGCCCAGGACACCATCACATACCTTTGCTGCTGTGTGTTTTGCTTTGCAGATGATGGATGTTACCTCAGCATCTGCAATGTCAGGGGACCAGCAGTCTGCCGGGATAGATATTTTGCATTTGGGGGGGGGGGTTGCACTGCACCTGTCAGGTTGTATGTTAGCAATATGTGTGTGTGTTTGGTATGTTGTTTGTAATATCTGTGTGATTTGGAGCATATCTGTAGATGCCCAACATGGTTCCTACCATCAGTTAAGTAAGCCTTGTGATTATCCTTAGTGTCCTGTACAATTTGTATCTTCATAGGTTCATGGGTTCATACTAGGCTATCCACCCTAGGGCATTAGTAAGCCTAGCCAGAGTGTGTGTGTCTTTTGCCGCCCCTTGCTATGTGACTATTATGGCCATTTATGAATTTCTTTACTGTACCTCTGTCTGGTCGTGACACAGTGAAGACCCCCAGTATACATGTACGATCATCCATCCACTTGGCAATATTCCTGTTGAGGGGTGTCAGTGAGGGGCTCTGCCTAACATGGATTGGGATCCTGTTTCTGGGTGTGGGGAGCCTCTGGGTTATGTATCTGTCCCTCCAGCACATCCTATTTCATTATGTGTTGAGGCTGACATCTGTCACTCTCACAGCTCCATTGGCTTTGATTTCCTGTGGTGGAGTATGTCCATTACTCCTGTGTTGGACATGGCCTTGTACAACAGACATACAATGCCTCTGTGTAGGCAGTCTGTGCCTGCATTCAGCTGGGGTGTCTACAGCCAGGCAGCATATGACATATATTTCACACCCTTTATCCTCTTGGTGGGGTAACTATGAGGTCTTCCGAACCGCTGCAGGTGTCACGTATGGTACATCCTATATGAGTCATTGTACTAGATTATGGGTCTGATAAGGGAACAGTACAGCGGCACAGTGACCTCTGTTGATGTAGATGTGAATCCCTTCATGATACGGTGTCCAATATCGACAATCTTCCTAGCCACATTGGCATTGTGAGTGTCACATGACAGATTACTGTCGACTTGTGTCCCTAGGTCCCTGATTACTCCTTGCATACATAATGGTTTGCCACCTATGTGGTAATTTGTGTGTACCTTGTCTGGTATTTGGTGGGACATTCATACTGTCCAGTGTCTTCAGGATGTCTAGGTGGAGTTCTTGTGTGTGAGAGTGTGGTCTGTCGCATGCTACAGACTGTACAGCAGTTTTGACTACACTTAGGTGCACATGGGTGGTCTCCGCTGCTTTGTGCATTGTCAGTTACCTGGCCATATGGGTGTCTGTGCTGCATATGGATACTCCCCCTCCTTTGATGTTTTGGTCCAGGTGTTGGGGCCATAACGCATGATATGTGGTATAACCTGGTAGTGCTGGTGTGCTATCACTAGGCATGCAGCAGGCTTCTGTCACTGCACAGACATCGATGTTCTCCATACTGGGAAGTGCCTCAGGGGCATGCATATTGCAGTTTACACATCTGGCATTGGTCAGCATTACCCTTATGTTTCTTACCACTTATGTTTTCTAGGGTGGTGGGTAGTCTTTTTGGCCTTGCCTACATACGGCTCTATGGAGGTGGCAAAGGCCTTATCCAGTATCCAGACGCACAGGGGTAACAGGTGCAAGCCATCCCTGGAACAGCAGCATGGCCTGTCATGCTTGACATCTCAAGCATACAGACATTAGACCCTCTTGGACTGACAGCTGTAACTGTGCCACCTGTTAAACATGATCATTCTGTGTTTGTACTGTGGCATCATTCTTGGTGAGGGTTGGATGCTGCACACGGTCAGTGTCATACCGGCCTGGGGTACATACTTAGAGAGCTCATCCATGTCTCTTTTCATGTAGACCAGGGAGGTACATCTCAGGTCATTCACACCAGCATGGACATTGAGTGCATCATATTTCTGCTTGCTTTGGGGTGACCTGCGTACTTGTGTTATGTGGCATATTGTGGCAGCCTACAGGTAGCTTACTGTACCCTTTCTCTTGTTCAGTCTGGTGAGTGGGACAGCAGTGTGTCTGCCTATACAGACACCTATTACAACTGTATCAGGCATGTTGTTTCTCCTTCTGGCCTGTGACTGTTTGGAACACCAGCTTTGTGTACTATGTGTTGCATGTGCTATGTTTGGAGGTTGTGGTTGCTTGTGATCTGCTTTGGAGGCTTCTGTTGGTGTGGTGTGTTTGTAATTAGGGCCTCCAGGAATGTTTTTCTGTGTTTATGTGTTTGGTTTACAGTTGTGGTAGGTCTATGTGGGACTGGGTTTGTGGTGTATGTGGTCACCTTCTCCTCCTGACTAGTTTTGACAGTACTGAGTAGGGGGAGCTCAGTCTCCGGTTTGGATACATGGTTGCATCTATCACATATATTTGTATTTACTGGGGGGAGTTGTGGTTGTCTGTGTACTTGGGACAGGTGTCACATTGCCTCTGGATTCACAGATTCTACTTGTTGTGGCTGGCCTTAGTGGATTGTATGTGTGGACATATGTTATTGCCATACTACTGATCAGTGATTACTTCCCTTTTTATGTTTGCTCTATCATGTGGTAGCTTCCTCATTCTCTTGCATGCTTTGGTAATGGCTGGAGTCCAGCATGCCAGATGCCTGCGTGTATGGCATTGTGTCTTGTTGTTATTTGTGATTGCATACTCCGAGCATTCCTGGCTGTGTTCATGGAATGCCTGTATAACATGTTCTGCGGTGTGTCCCATATTCTGCACTTGCACAGAGCCTTTCGTGGATTCCACATCGGTTTGGAGGGGTGCAACCTATGCTTATGCTTTACACATGTTTTTCACTGTGGTATTCTGGCCAGGGACTGGGGTTGGGATGTGTATATCCAGTGTGATTACTCTATGGTCTGGTCTTACCAGTGAAGGATACACTTCTCATCTTGCCATCCAGTACACATGTTGCTGATTATCACATCCAGTATGCTTACCCCTCTTGTGGGAGTGGTACATTGTTCCTGGGCCTTTTGGTTTATGGATTCTGGGAACTTTTCTCCGACTGTGTTGGTGCTAGTATAATGCTCCCGGTGTATGTCTGGGTATTTTCAGTCAAGCAATATAATGTGGTTTGGGGGGCTTGATATATTCATGTATTCCAACATAGGCCAGGTGCAGTTCCTGGTATTAGGACAGTAGTCTGCAGCAGGCTATATACTGGGAGGCGGTTTTAGCCATTGGTATTTGACCATGGCTAATCCATGCTGCTTCTTGTTGTGGTACCAACATGGGGTGTGGTTATCCTTGACATTTATTGCTAGTCACCCTCCTTTTGTAGCTTGTTCCATGTTTTGCGGCTGTACAGCACAGTATGAGGTGTGACTTGGTAGTGTTAGGGTGCTGATGTGAGCCTTGACCCAGTTCTCTATTACAGGACTGATATCTACATTCTCCATACTGTGTGCGTTTACACTGCACACATCTTGCTGTTTAGACTTCTGGCATTGGGTAGCATTACATCTAGGTTCCTATCCCTTGTGGTACCTATGAAGGTGGGTTTGTGTTTTGAGACTTACCTATTCAGGGCATGCTGTGGGTACTGACAGCCTTTGCCAGTATCCATAGGGCATGGACTGATAGATGCATGCCACCCCTAGCAGGTGGTGCATCATGTCATGCTCCGCATGTCTTCCCAGCCTGAAACACATTGGCTCCCCTTTGACTAACTGCATTACTTCAGCCAGTTATTGCACTTGATCATCCCATCGTCATTTTGTGGCTTCATGCTTGGTGAGGGTGGATGTTAGTCAGGTTGCTCAGGTGTGCATATAGTACATGGTGTTACATTACTTAACACATGGCATTCATGCCTCAGGTGGTGCTGCAGGGCTGCCTCTGTCGGATGCGCATATTACACTCCCTGTACATGTTTGTGAGCAGGTCATGTCATTTTAGGCATCCATGTTATTATTTGAGTGAGTCAGAGGGGGTATCATTCCCAGGGTTCCTACTGAGCCAGTGTATGTGCTATCGTTGCCTCTTTGCCAAGGCCAGGGCATACTGGGCATGCCTCCTTCTGCCTACTGGGGCAGGCTCAGGTTG
Source organism: Protopterus annectens (assembly GCF_019279795.1). Classification (NCBI taxonomy): domain Eukaryota; kingdom Metazoa; phylum Chordata; order Ceratodontiformes; family Protopteridae; genus Protopterus; species Protopterus annectens. The sequence goes on along the minus strand of NC_056727.1, from coordinate 30,282,932 downwards.
TTCCTCCTCCGAGTCACGCTCTGCCTGTGATGGCCTTGGCAATGGTGGGGTCTGTTTGGCCCAGCCCTATGCTGGTCCTGCTGCAGCTGTTTTCGCAAGATCATATTATGTAGCATAGCACATACCATGACAATTTGGGTACATGTAGTTGGTGTGTACTGCAAGGCTCCACCAGATGTGTCCAGACACCGGAACCGTGACTTCAGCAGCCCAAACACACGCTCTATTACATTATGTGTTTGTGCATGTGCCTCATTATGGGGTTCCTGTTCAGGTGTGTGTGCGTTTCTGATGGGTGTCATCAGCCATGGCTCCAGTGCATAACCTGCATCCCCCACTAGGTGTCCGTGTGGGATGTCCCCATTGGCAAATGTCTGGTACAGCTGCGTCAAATGCCAGATGTGGGAATCATGGTAACTCCCAGGGCAGCCAGCACACGCATTCATTATTATGCCCTGGGCATCACACATGACCTGGCAGTTGATGGAGGGGAAGCCCTTGCGGTTAATGTAGGCCCTACCCCGCTCACCGGCTGGTACTTTGATGCGTATGTGCATGCAGTCTATTGCACCCACTACCTCAGGGTATTCTGCTATTTGCTGGAAGAGACACATATTGCTGGCCAATACCTCACGGGCATTGGGGAAATATACATGATCACCGACATGTGCTGACATGGCATCCAGGAACTGGTGCAGTACCCTGGAGGCTGATGCCTGTGATATCCCCATCATATCACCAGTTGGTCTCTGGAAGGTACCTGTTGCTAGTATTCTTAGGCCAACACATACCTTGGTTTCCACTGGGATGGGTTCCCCTCTGTTGGTTCTGTGTGTGAGGCGTGGCCTGCACAGCTCAACTATTTGCTGCAGGAGCTCTCTGTCCACTCTATAGTGCTCTACTATCTCTAGCTCATGTAACCCATGGTAGGTGACCCTGGGCCTGTACACTCTTCTCCGTCTCCTCTCTGTGGGTTGTCTGGCACCATCTGCATTGTCACCACCCTCAGCAAGTCGCCTATGTCTCATTATGACAGCTATGGCAGCCCCTAACATTTCTGCTCTGAGTGAAGCTTTTTCAGTTTTCACTTCTATTAGCTTACTCCTGTCTTGCAGAGTCTCTTGAGAGAAACATCCTGCACTGCTGTTTGCAGAGTTTTCAGTGCTGGGCTGGGCTACTATTCTGCCTGTGTAATTGCCTGATTCTAATTGTTTTCACCTGCTAGCTTCAACAGTATTCCCTGCTAGCTTCCTACTAATTCTGTTGCTTCCTTTTTCCTTTCTGTTTCCTCAGGGGGGAGCAACGTGCATACCAGCAGAAACACGCTCACAGTGGCTTACACGCGTGCACACGTGCTTACACGGTTCAGAATCTACTTATTCGGGTTAAAACGCGCGCACACCCGCGCAAACAGTGTTACAAGTCTGCCAACAGCCTCCTACATGCTCAGCCTGCCCTACACGCACGCACACCAGCGCAAACAGTGGTAAACATCTACCAACATGCTCCCACATGCTCAGTCTGCCTTACACGCGTGCACACTGCCCTACTCGCACTTCATGGTGCGCACACGTGCGCATGCATGCCCAGCAAGAAACTTTAGTGTAAGTAACAGTGTACACCTTCCATTTCTTGACTTTCCCAGACTTATCTTGTGGCACTCCTCTTTCCCTGATCTGTGTCTGTCATCTGTCATGTTACACTGACCTCCAATGAACTGCATTTCTTTCTACCATTCCCCCGTGATGTCACCTATCTCCTACTCTATTCCTCCCCCTTATGTATCTCTTACACTACTCAGACTGTGGTCATTTGCTATGCGACTGTGAGATTCAGTATCCTAACCCTCATTTACATGAGATTGCCTACTAATGCTTAGTTACATTTCTTACACTCAGCTTCCCTCCTTAGCAACCACTACACGGTGGCCATGTTATTTTTGGTCTGCTGGTCCCTGCATTGTCATTCCATGTATTGCATAAAAACCACATTTGTGGGTTTATAACCTTCATTTTTATGTTTTATACAGCGCAGCCCGTTTGTGTGGGGCTGCGCTAGGTTTAAACATCGGCGATCGCCAAAAAAAAAAATTATATTTTTATTATTTTTGCATCGGGTTACCTTGCCAATGGCCACATATTTGGCCATTGGCATGCTGCCTGACACATATGCACCCTTTATCTGGAGCTGACATGGCTCCGTTGTGAAATTTGCAGAAACGTACTCAGTTGTCAACTGAGTACATTTCTGCAGCTAAAACGTCTCTTACACGGGCTGGTTTCTGCTTTGTGGATCGCTAATATACCTCATTTGCCTACCTTTCAGCTGCAAGTGAGGTATTTAGCATGTCCACGCCCAGTCCGTGTAAGAGACGTTTTAGCTGGTCTCTTACACGGAGTTTAGGGCTGTTCCTGGATCGCGAGGCTTGCATGGAGTGTTACACGTCTCTTACACTCTGTGCAAGCCTTCATGAATCCTGCCCATAGACTTCATCAGATTAAATTCCATTTCAAAATGCATGGTCTTTTATATTCACAGACTTAATTATCTAATTGACACTTACTTTAATTAGTCAAGTTAAAGTGAAATAAGAAAATATATATAGATCTATATAAAAGTTAAAACAACTAAAATATATAATTGTATATTTATATATTTAATTTTAATAACACTCAAATAATTTTATTTAAAACATGTCTCAGCATATAAAAGGGTCTTGAAATAGTAGATGGTTTTAATTTATTTCCAGTGAAACCTATTCTAAAATCTAATATAAGTCTGCAATACCTAATCTGATCAGTTCAGCAATATTAACAATCTTAAATAAAATATAAATAAAAATCTGAATATGTATGTGGGTTGCAAAAAGGTAAATAAATAAATAATTGGTAAATGCATTCTTTAAATATGCTCATAGTTTTTGAGGTTTATTCTTAAGTACAGGAACCAAGGAAGTAGAATTATCGATGCCCGGTTTGTGGATGGCATTTAACTTGAGCTGCCAAACCAGCTCAATATACTCAATAAGCTCCTTCCAGAGTCCAATTCTATGATTTTTGTCAATGCTTCAAGTAACAGGAAGGAAAAAGGTTAGAAACCAACACAGACAAGTCTATGTCTGCATAGTGCATTCTTGAGGTTATATTTTAAAATTACATATTTATGTTCATAAATTATGCCCTCTTAGCTCTCTTTCAATTTTCCCTATATAGAAGGCATCACAAACTATGCATTTAGCTGAATATATTAGTCCTTTAGTAAAACAGTAACCATCCTGAGCATAGATTAGTGTATGGAATTGTTTAAATGGATTTATTACTGATCTAAAATATATTTACATTGATTGCAGTTACCATAACATCTTGTTCCCCTCCTTATATTCTTGGGTTTAATGCAACTATTACTTCCCACAATTGTTTTTTAAGTTGCTTACCTGTATGTGAATGAAAGTAGTATTTATTAGTAATCTCTTTAATAATAGAGGCTACAGAATTATACTCTATGGCTAAGACTCAAGAAATATTTTTGTTGTTGGGTGTATCAGTAATGTTTTCCATTATTTGGTCTTGTCTATCTTGGTATCTCCTCAGATACCTGTGTTATTTTTGTATAAGAGACTGGTAATCCCACACCAAGAAGGGGGGATATTTTGTTCCTCAACCTTGTGAGATCTCTTCACTCAGTGATTTTACCATTTTGTTGATATATTGCCTTTCCAATAACATTTCCTCAAGTATACCTCTTTCCTTATCAAAAGTCTCCCAATAGGACACCATATTGGTCAGCCTAATAAACTGACCTCTAACCAAACTTATTTTCTGAGAATATAGATGTGCTGTAGTAAAATGGAGATAACTGTTACAAAATGTTGGTTTCCTATAGTTGTAAGAAGAAAAACCAAAAATATGTATTTTAATGGGTCTATATCAGTTGAGCGAAACCCCCTTTACGTGAATACCTAAACAGCGACCCCTATACCTCGATCCGTGAAAATCCCGAACGCACTAAACCACGAAAAATAAAATATCGAACTATCATAGTCGGCCAACCCCACCACCCGCTACTTAGTAACTACCCAAACAAAATAAATAAACCACATACATACACTAACCAAACCCTACAGACATACACCCAAACAAAATAAATAATCCACATACATACATTTAACAAAACCCTACTTCCAACACTACACTAAACCCCACATACACAATTATCTATGCACTGTCCTTAACCCCTCCCTAACCCTAAGGTCTGTAACTACTGCACACTTCCCCTACAGACATACACCCAAACAAAATAAATAACACACATACATACACTTAAAAAAAACCTACATCTAACACTACACTAAATCTTACATACATTACCTATCAATGCACTTACCTTAAACTAAATCCTAACCCTAAAGTCCTATCTATCGCACACTTACCTTACAGAACTATACTGCAGACGGGCCAACCAAAACAAATCGACATTTCAGAGTTCACGGTTTTGGATGTTCGAGATTTACGTACTTCGTGCAATAAGGTTCGATGTATTCGTATTCGCATAATAGGGTTTTCACTCAACTGATATAGATCCATTTTTAATCGCTGTGTCAAGGTAGTTTAGAAATTCCTTTCTAGTTTGATTGGTGAATTTTAAAAATGTAGTGGTGTGGCTTATATAGTCAATAAACTCTGGGATGACCTTGGTATCACCTGCACAGAAGAGAAAAATTTCCTCCAAGGAATGAAGATATAACTTGATATGTTCATTAAATGTCAAAGGGAACACATGAGTATGTTTCTGTGTGAGCATCACTAAATTTGAAAAAACGGGGATGCATGCAGCCCCCATTGCCACACCCTTGATTTGTTTATAGATTTCCCCATCAAACCAAATATAGTTGTTATCTAACACACTCTCCAGAAATCTATTAACAGTCTAGTTTGGTCAGCATCCAAAAAGTCACTTTCAATAAGGGTCTCCAAAAACAATTTTAGTCCTTCTTCTTTGGGGATACAAGGAACATTATCAATGACATTGGTCATAAGAAAAGTGTTATCCTTGTCCCAATATTCAGGTTTTAATCTCCCTAGGAAATCCTATGAATCATGGACCATGTGAGTGTTAAGGTTCTGTAAAGGTTTTTAAATCCTATCAATAAGAACAGCAAAGGGATGTGTTTAGATTAGGTTTCATTGTGAAAAAAATAAAACCATCTACTATTTCAAGATCCTTTCATATGCTGAGACGTGTTTTAAATAAAACTTTTTGAATGTTATTAAAACTAAATGTATAAATATACAATTGTATATTTTATTTTTTAACATATATATATATATATATATATATATATATATATATATATATATATATATATATATATTTTTTTTATTATTTCAAATTAACTTGACTAATTAAACTGTCAATTAACCAATTAAGTCTGTGAATATAAAAGACGATGCATTTTGAAATGGAATTTAATCTGATGAAGTCTATGTTTTGGTAGACAAAGAGCTACTGGTTAATAAAAGCTTTATTCTCTTACTTTGGCTCCACGGTGGATCTGTGCATTTAAAGACATTTCCCTTCTTTATTTTATTCTGTAGTTGGTTAGCTGCTTTAAAGGTGGACAATCCTTGCTGTTGTTTCCATCATCAGATTGCTAACGATGGCATGACCACTGCTCTTAATCTTTAATCAGTTGACTGTTGTATACCACTTCCCATTATTCTGAATAAAAGGGCAACATGTTAAACACTTACTAACAGCTTACCAACAACTTCAATTTTAGCATCATAGCCAGGTTAATATGTTAATAGTGAGATGATTAAGGATCCTTTTGGCGTTAGAGACTAGATTAGGCTGTATAATACCAAATTCAAGAGGCAGTGCTCCTCAACATGCAAACTAGCTGCTCTGTGCTAATCAACATGCAAAGTAGCTGCACTACACTCACCAAATTACTGGCACAGTTTCAGAGGTGTTTTTATAGGGAAAAGTTGGTTTCTAGGTCTCGGCATCTGTATGGTGTACTACTGAGCCCCACTGCATGTTGAGTAGTGTAGCAAATGCTTCAAATTTGCAAAGGCACTTAAAACACAGAGAACTGGCTTCAAACTTCTCTGGACAATAAAGTGACTTCACTTACAGCTTTCTTATGTGTTTCATTATTCATATAGACCAGGCCGCCACCTACTGCCTCTAGATATACTATCCTAGTCCTCTTAATATAAAAACACAATAAAGATTGCTTGAGAGTGTAAAGCTACCACAGTACAACTTGACAGGGTGATTTCAAGTATTAGGAATGTTTAAAATTATTTAAAGTGTAAAAGCAACAAATAAAGCAAAAAATGGTAATAACATTTTAAAACCATTAACTGCAGTACAAAATAAGAAAATAAATATCTTATCTTCCAAGAATGGGGCAGAAGTAATTGAAGACATGCTTAGACTGTGGTGAGGGTACCAAGGAGATGGGAGCTCTGGAAAATTAGCAGAGGACAGTTTTTAGTGAAGGATGTTTAGTGAAGAGCAATACTGCTTTGCTGGGTAGGCAGCCTATCATGGATTTATGGGAAGCAATGGGTGGTAAAAGTACTTAAACAGCTTACACAACAGACAATAGCAGTGGAAGAGGGGAAGGAAAGAATATGGGTGTCAGATTACCAAAAGGGGCAACAACCAGAGACACAGCCTTTGAAAAAGGTAGAAAGAGTTGGGAAAATTCAGCTAAAAGAAGTACTCTTGCTAGACAGGGATTTAATCAAATAAAGGCAATATTAGAGGTCTAGTCCTGTGACTCTGAGTTGCTGGTCAATGACCCCAGTAGGTTAGAATTTCAGAAGTCTTAGCTTAATGTCACAGTGGTGGGGGGTGGGGGTGGGCAAACGCAAACAACAGTGGAGCAAAACGGCACTGGAATGCAATTTTAAGCAGGTAAAAGCACTGATGCACCAGTCCTGGAGCAGAACATACAATATCTCAGTACTGCAATTCTATCACAGTCTAAGGCACAAAACTATGTAGAAATTTACCGGTAATGCTATTTATGGAAAAATGACATGATAAATGATTAAATGGGGCTTAAATCTGGCAGTAATTCACAGTTCTGCCACAAATGCAAATGAAACTACAAGACTAAAGCCACAGACAGGATTCAAAATACAAACAGCTACATTCTGTTTATGGAGACAGAAGTACAGTATAGTGTATAAAGACAATCTTCCCACAACTGCAAATGAAGCTACAAGACTAAGGTCCCAGAGCAAACTAAAAAAATGCAAACAGATAACTTTTTGGCTAAAATATAGAAAAAAGTAGAAAAGTACAAAAAAAGTATCACCACACAGGTCGCTAAAAAGTGCAATTTAAAATATTTTAGCAAAATTTAAATAAAAGCTTTCTTTCTTTCTTTTTCTTTCTTTCTTTCCTTTTTTCCTTTTTAATGAAAAGATTGTTTTGCACAGTTCAAGGCATTCCATACCTCTCTGAGTCTTGCATAAAAGACTTTGGGTGGGTGTAGCTCTGTGTTGGATATAGCAGGGCTGCTAGAGAGAGATCCAGTCAAATACATCTAATATTGGAGCTCTAGTACAATGACTCTGAGCTACAGGTCTATGACTCCAGGGAGGTCTGAACCTAGGACTTTTTACCCTCATATTAGACTACAGCTGTTAATTTCAGGGTGCAATCTTTATCAACAGAGATATGCCAAAGAAACTGGCATTGAAATCCACATCAACTCCACAAGTTCACATTTCCAGAGGCAGAAAATGAGGTGGTACTAGATGCCCTCGATCTCCATCTCCATGGTAAACAGATCTATGTTTTCACTTCTGATAACCAGCCCTTGTATGCCCGTGCTGGTTGTGAAGTTGTGCACAGTGTAAATACCATGAGTGGTCAGACTTGAAATTATGACATGGTCTGCTGTTGAACGACCAGTATGATCCATGCTGCCACTGACTATAAGCACAGACCGTGGCACAGGAACATAGGGTAACTGGCTGTGGGTTGTCTACTGAACTGCACCTTATGGAGAAAGAGTTCCTGGCTTCATTCACAGCATCACCTCCACAGAGTCCAGAGTGCAGTGCTCTAAGTAGGCGCAGTGGTGGATAAGCCCCAGAGAATTTCCAGTGATGGTATCCCTGGTATGTAGTCTACTATTGCTAGCTGGCCTTATTCTTATCCCTCAGTCACATTACAGTTTATAAAATACCTGTCACACTTGTGTCACATCTTGCCTCCAGGTGGAACAACCATCTGCACAAGGTTTGGGCTTTGTTATACCCCAAAATCATATATGTTTATAGTTGTGTTTATATTAGTTTATATTAGTTGCATTTATCATTTTGATGCCAGGTCAGACTTACTCTAGATATCTTTTCTTTTGGCATATTCACAGGTGAAACTTTGATTGGCACCAGCATTCTAGAACTACACCGTCTGATTTTTGAGATCATTAGCCTTAGTTGATGATAGCAGGGATGGATTGGCTCAGTCAGGGGATGCAGAGTGTGTGTTGGACACAGGGAGTTTGAGCCCCACATCTCCTTCTCAAACTATGGACACAGTCTGTGCCATTGCCAGTGCATACCCAGTACACAGTACCATGTAAGTGTGGATAGAATGATGGTAACACTGTAAATCAGGGAATTGTGTGGCTCCCAGTAAAGATATACCTGAATCTGACCCAAGAACTAATAGGTGGGAGGGTACAAACAGGGTTACTAATTGGAGGTATAGTTACTGCCCCTCCCTGAGGTTTTGCGTCAGTAGCTGCCACCCAACATATGAGCAAGGACATCATGAAGGTACAAGAGAGTTCCGTCAGAACCTTCACAGAGGTTGTGAGGGTTTTGCAGACCATGCATGTAAGTGTGTGAAGTATATGTGTGATTCTTTAGACAGAATGAGTCACATAGTGGAACTTGCAGTCTCTACTCTTTTTTGTCTGACAAGGGCAATGCCCTCAGATGTTAGTTGACCTGGGTGCAGATGAGAAACATCCTGCTCCCACAGTCCTAGTACATCCACTGTAACATCGGCTGTGGATGTGTTTGCACTCTGAGTAGGCATTACCTATAGTTGCAGTCAACGTCATGCTGGTACATACTCTACCATATTTTGGGAACAGTGAGATACCGCACCAAAATCTAGTCAAGGTCATGGGACAACCAGTGCAGTTCCTAACAGAATTAGCAGTTGTGGTAAGGAGCATACACTGGATGCTGAACCCTCTGTCTAGCGTGCCCTGGACAAGTCAGTATGTCATGAGGCAGTGCTGCACCACATGTTAAGGACGGGGACCTATAGGCGCACACACAGACCTGCCATAGTCCCTGCACATCCCACACCTTTCCCAACAATAATCACCTCATACCACTTCTGACATTTCCCCTGAAAGCAGCTTTTATTTATATGAGTAGGAGGTTGGCATAATGGTTAAGGAGTTTACCTTACAAACACAAAGGCACAGGGTTTGATTCTCAATGGGGTAATTGGTTAGGCTTAAAATATCCCACAAGGGCAATTGGCCTAGTACTAATCTGTGAACCTATGTGCTCCCACTCACACATTTCCTTATGAAACACATGCAACCCTGTACTCCCTTCTCCACCTGTGGAAATGATAATTGTACCTTGCCTTTGCACACTGATACTTGGTTTGCCTATGTCTGATGCACAACATGGCCAAGCCATGCATGGATAAGCACAGTCTGGTGGTTTTGTATGCATCATTTTTTACTATATGTATCAGCTTAACTGTTGTATGGTTATGTTGTAAAATGCATCTTATAAAGTTACGTTATACAGTCTGTTGCAGACACTGTTTAGTACTTAGTAATTTTTGAACATGGGCAGTTGATTCTATACAAACCTAATGTGGGCACAGCCCCACTGCCTAACATTTAAGGATTTTGAAATCACTCTGCTGTGTTTTTGCCTTATTATCAAACTTTTCACTTCATTATAAAGTCATTAACCTGGTTGTGTTACTTTGTTTGGCTGCATCATGTAACTGTGTTTTCTGAATCACACAAACCCTGTGTGTGGTCTATCATCAATCCTATATCGTTGATGTGAAGAGGTAAATGTTTATGAATTCTGACCTATAACTTCACATGCAGCACGTTTGAAACAGGTGATGAGAAATTCTAATAAACTAATCAATACATTCTAACCCTTTCAATGACTTGTGCTCTTCTCTTTCATACCTTATTTGCAAAGAAATTAAACATGTCTTGTTGTAGTACGTAGCATGGTGATTTCTTTTTATATTGTTTGTTTACTTGTTTGTTTCTTAATAAGGTATGTAGTTTGCCTCAGTACCCATTTCAGCTGCAACACAATCTCACAAGAGTAATGCAAATGATACAGACTATATAGTACAATCAAAAGCATACGCGCCATCACAAGGTCTTCTTCGCATATGTCCGCAGTCTCAGTGGTAACTCCCAAATCTGCTCTGAATTGGTGGTCAAGAATACCACATACACAAATGGCATAGATATAGCCAACCTGCTGGCAGACAAGTTCAGTGAGAACTTCACCCCCCATCCCCCATCAGTAAACTAGGGCATCCCCAGCACCTGCCCCCTCCCATCATCACCATGGAGCAGGTTATTAATGCCCTCTCAAAGGCAAACAATAAAGAGTCCATGGGACCTGACAGCATCCTTGGCTGTGTCCTACATGAACTCAGGCAAGAGCACTCAGCACCACTAGGCACCCTATTCAACCAAAGCCTGTACGCAGGCTTCATCCCAGCAGAATGGAGGACAGCCACTGTCATCCCTCTGCACAAAGGTGGAGTGTCCACCAACCCAGGCAATTATAGGCCAATCAGCCTAACTAGACTGATCATCAAGGCGATGGAACACATCATCATGGACCTTATAAACAAGGACATTGGCAACCTCCAAATGCTTGATCCCGCACAGTTTGGTTTTGTCAAAGGGAGATCATGCCTGTTAAACTTGGTCGCCTTCTTTAAAACGGTCACTAAAGCCATGGATGAGGGCAAGACAGTGCACACCACCTACCTTGACCTAGCAAAAGCCTTCGAAGCTAATCCCCACTTTGGCATAATAGATAAACTCTTCCAGCCAGGCATCAACCCATATGTTACTAGATGGGTAGCTAACTGACTCACTGATAGAACCCACTCAGTCAAAATAGGGGAAGTCATCTCTAGTGGTAGATCCATAACAAGCGGTGTACCCCAAGAATCAGTCCTGGGGCCCCTACTATTTGGGATATACTTTTCTGAAGTGCAAGCCAAAACCAATGGTCTGTGGCTGACCAAGTTTGCAGATGATTGCAAGCTAAGTACTGTCATAAATTCCCCTAGTGATGTGAACATCCTCCAGGAGAGCCTTAACCAAACTAATGACTGATGCCAGAAGCATGGCCTCAAAGTGAATGTCAAGAAATGCATCATTATCCCCTTTGGGGAAAATGGTGTCCCCAGTAATTATCACATTGATAACAATGTACTAAGCATGCAATCAGTAGTGAGGGGCTTGGGCACCCAGGTTATTAGCAACCTGACCTTTGACCACCGTGTTGCCTCTGTTGTATAGAAGGCTTTCTGTATGGCCCACCTCATAAATAAGGGTATTTCATCCAGGAAAAAGGAGGTCATAACATCCCTGTACTTCTCCCTTATCAGACCCATTATCGAGTGCAATGCCCCCCCTTCGGCATGTACCTTGCCAAACACATGCAGCAGTTGGAGAGACCAGAGAGGTTCCTAGGCAGGAAAATCCAGGGTCTCAAACACCTATCCTGTGCAGATAGGCTAAAATCCCTGTCCCTCTACTCAGTCTCATACAGACTGCTCAGAGGTGACCTGTGACTGGCATACAAGGCTGTCTCAGACTCAGCCTTGATGGAGTTGCTACATATCCGTAAGTCAAACTCCACTCGCGCAACCCACACACAAGGTCTCAACATGGTCTGTGACATTAATAGAACTTGTTGGCAGGATAGATTTGTGTCCCAACAACTCCCCCATCTGTGGAATAGACTTCCTCTCCATGTCAAGCAGACTACATCACTAACCCTTTTAAGAGGAACCTGGGCGACTGGATGGGGAACAGAATATATACCCCGGGATCCCATCTGTGTCCTTGCTGGACAGGGAAGATAGGTGCTGACTTTGTAGGAACATGGGTGAAATCCTTGGCTAGGCTTATAAGAGCCTCCAGGCCAATAGCCTAGTATCGTCCTATGAACTTATCCTATACGCAGAGTCCACTACAGGAATTACATTAAGAGAAAATATTACGATATTACATGCAGAAATAAGGGGACCTGTTTACAACTAAATGCAACTGCATGCAATATAGATAGATATATAGATAGACAGATAGATAACTAGACATAGACAGATAGATAGATAGATAGATAGATAGATAGATAGATAGATAGATAGATAGATAGATATATAGATAGATAGATAGATAGATAGATATTATTTTAAAAATGTACAGTCATGACTAAGAATAACCAAATAAGACAGCAAGGGAATAAGCCAGTTATTTTAGTGTGCCCAGTGTCCTTAAATCTACTTTTCTGATGCAAAATGTCTTTCAGCTTTGTTTTGGAGCTCTGCAATGTTTGCTTATTACTTTCAGAAGGCTGTGTCAGCAGACTGCTGTGATTTTGCTAAACACTTTTTTCACCAAATGAAATCCTAAAAACTATTCTTTCAAGGGTTATAGCAGTATCCTGAGCATAACAGAGGCATATGTGTTGCTTGGTTAACTTCAAAAAAATATGGCAAGACTATGATTTTGAAGATAAATGCAACAAATGTGATTTCTTCTCTCTGTTACAGGAAGACAGTTTGAGTTTTGAAGCAGAAAAAGGTTGTGTAGACAAGTTTTACTGAAAAATGAACTTATACATTTTATTAACTGTTGTTTGAAGTAAAGTTATGTCTGCAAAAGTGTTAAAATGAGACTATGAGCAAGGCATAGTCCCATACAAGGAGAAAAAAACTTTCCTTAAATAAATGACTTGATGCTCAAAGACCTGATTTACTTTCTCCCACACTTGGTCTGTCAGTAATATTTGAAAAGGGTTTGGCAGTTTTTGGATGCAGAAAAAATAGTTGTAGCAGACTTTTGAGAACTGATTTAAAAATTATTTTGAGATTTCCAAGTCCATAGGATGTTAAAATCTGGTTGGAGGTTAAACTGCATATTGTTGAGAGATTTATGAGAAAAAAGCAATGGTGCATAGTCAGTATATATTGTTAAGCCTAAAGTAGGGTCATGAAAGGGAAGATCCCTTGACAGGAAAGAGAAGAGTAAAGGCCGAAAGATAGAATCATGGGGGGGGGGTCAGTAAATAATTAAACAAATCAGAAATGGAAATGCTAATAGTAACATAAAATATTATTTTGCTTAAATTACAGTAAAACCAAGATACCACTTCAAGTATAAAGTTCACTGATACAAACTTAATGGATCCTACCCAATTCGGCTTCGTGAAGGGCAGATCCTGCCTGTTTAATCTGGTGGATTTCTCTGAAAGTGTGAACAAAGCCATTGATTAGGGCATATCTGTGCACATAGCATACCTTGGCTTGGCAAAGGGTTATGACACAATCCCACATTCAGACATTACTGATAAACTTAGCAAACTGAATGTAAACCCCTTTGTTGTAAGATGAGTTGACAAATGGCTCACAAACTGGACACACACTATCAAAGTGTGTGACTCCACATCAACCAGCAGACCTGTTACCAGCAGGGTGCCACAAGGGTCAGTGCTGGGTCCCCTACTGGTTGGTTTATGCTTCTCTGAACTTCAGGTCAAAACTAAAGCATTGTTGCTGACCAAGTTTGCAGACAACTGCAAACTAGGTTCAGTCATTGAATCCAAAAATGATGTCAGTATACTCCAGGATGGTCTCACACAGACCAACGACTGATGTATTAATCATGGTCTCAAAATGAATGCAAAGAAATGCATCATCATTCCCTTCGGCACAATGTCCCTTCACACTATCAGATCAATAACGATACCCTAAATACCCATGAAGTGGTAAGGGACCTGGGATCACAGGTTGACCACCTCCTTAACTTTGACCACCATGTGTCTACCATTGTAAGGGAAGCTTTCCACACAGCTCATTAGATTAGTAAAGGCATCACATCAAGGGCAAAATAAGTTATGACACCCCTATACTCTGCACTTATCCTGCCCATAATTGAGCATAACTCCCATTTGGTATGTATCATATTAAGCACTTACAGCAATTCGAGAGACCTGAGAGGTTTCTAGCAAAGAAGATCAAAGGCCTCCAGCATGTACCTTACATGGATCAACAAGAATCCCTCTTACTATACTCTGTATCATATAGACTTTTTAGGGAGACTTTTGCCTTGCCTACAGAGCAACCCAAGACCCAAACCTAATGAGCTTACTGCATATCCATAAATCAAATGGGCCAAGGGCTACCCATTCCAAGAACTTAAATATGGCTTGCAACTTAAATAGGACATGCTAGACTCCCAGCGACTGCCACATGTTTGGAACAGGCTACCAATTTATGTGAAACAGAGCACTTCTATGACACTGTTCAAGAGGAACCTGGACGAGTGGATGGGGCACCATAAATTCTTACAAGGGATAGCAGCCCACAACCCTCCTGAACATGGACAGTCATCACTAAATGCAATCTTGGGTATTGACTAGTACCTCTATGGTATTACATTATGTTGAAACAGCTAGGCTTAAAATGACCTCTGGGTCAATAGCCTAGTAATCTCCTATGATCCTATGATTCAATATTATCAAAGGCCTTTGTCATATCTATAAATAAATGACCAGTTAGTAACCTATTGTTTTTATTGATATATATTGTAATGATGAGCTTGTACAGAGTTGTCCAGGTGCTGTGTGCGACAAAAAGCCATGTTGTGATTTGGTTGGGAGACTATAATCACATAACTGCTGAAATGTTCCATTATTTCCTGACATACTTATTTTTTGAAAGTTTTGGTAACAGGACAGAGAACTGTAATGAGTCAAAAATCTTGTTATGATTTAGGACTGGGTATCTGGATAAAAAAATTATATTGGAATATTTAATACTTAGGTAATTTTGATGCAAATAGTCTTAAAGGTGTTTAAATTTCAAGTCAGTCAATGGCTTGCTTCTCTGCTAGGGTCACTTCATTTCCTGAAGTCTTTTCAGGTTAATCCTTAACTGTGACTTATTGAGTAATAAAAAATAAATAATCATCATCAGTAATGATGTCAGAGTGAAAATGAGAGCAGCTGGTCCTTTCTGAATTGAAAGAAAGAAAGAAATGTTTCCTTGTTGACAGGGAGGAATGACCAATGGCTGGCAGAGTTGTCAGGGACGTAGCTTTAAAGAATCAGTTATGCAGGATAGGTCAAGGGTCACTTAAATTATCTGACTGAACTGATAAACCAGTACATCAGTGGAGAAAAGTAGACTGGAAAAATCATGTGTGGTGGCATTGTCACTGTTTAATTTCTCCAAGTCCTTTGGTTTTTAATACCATGACAGGAATGGACCCCATTCCTGTGTCAGAGTATGGTTAAGGCTCATGCATTTAGCATTATTTCAGTCTTTGATATTAGCCAAAAGTGCTCTTTGCACCACCTGCAATGTGGCCAGAAATGACTCTTTCTGCAATTCATATGGAGTTACATGTATCAGTAGCATAACTAAATTACAAGTGTAAATTATTTTTTATGACACCCATTGCTCCTGCTACTGGAACTGTCTGGGTATCCTTCTTCCACATTGATCTCATTTCTGCCTGCAAATTGATGTATTTTTTTAACTTTGTATCTCTCTGTACATAAGAAACTTTAAACACTGGGTGTAACAATCTTAATGATCAATGTTACTTTGTCTTCCTTTCCTGGACTACTATATCTGGTTTTCTTGCATCTATTTTCTGAACTGTTGGTAATGGATAATTCCATTGTATAAACTTCATCATATTCTTGCTTTATGGCTGATGTTCCCAATGCTTCTCAACTATTTCAGAACTGTAATGTTTGCACGTTTCCCAATGCAACAGCCTTCCCACAATATCATACCTTTCAGTATACAGGTCTTCTGCCATTAGTGTTTCACATCCAGCCGCAAGATGTACGACTGTTTCCAGTTCTGTTTTACAGAACCTGTATTTGTCTGTTTCTCCCATATATTCAATGGACTTTGTAAACCAACATGTACATAGTCCACTATCCTGGCTGTAAACATTAACCTTTCATATTTAGGTTTAAATTCACCTCACCTTAACCATTACTAGATCATATCCTGATCAACATGAGGTTGTTCTAAGAGTTTTCTGTACTTACAAGTACAGTTATTCTGTTTCCACATTTCTTGCCTTCTCACATGATCCTTTCTTCTCCTTAGAGTCTTTATTTCTTTTTTTTTTTTTTTGGCATCTTCAGTCACTGCCTGATTTTTTTTTTTTTATTTTAACTTCTGGTTTGATTCATATTCCCATTTGACACTGATATACTTTTGCTAAACTAAGCAGGGAAGTCATCTTAAACTTATTCTCTACATGTTTAAAACTTTCTGTATGTTTGGATCTGGTGAGGTCAGCAGATATGCAGTTCTATGATTGCAAATCAATACATGTAATCAGTTTGGAGGAGGCCCATTCCTCCTTCAGAATGAGGAATATATAATCTTGGTATACACTGTTTTTATATATCATTTGATAAGCAAGAAGCTTTTTTCTTGGTTTCCTGTCCAGCTGATCCAATACCTTTTGAGGTCAGTCAATCATGTCAAAACTGTAAGATAGAACAGGAAGACCAAATTGGTTTATAGCTTGCACTTCGATCCTAAACATCATGGATGTTTTCAGTATTAATATTAGTCTTCGAAATATATTCTTTGCAGAGCTTTGTTCACATTTGTTTATATGTTATTTTCAATCCTTCCTCAATCATCAAATATTTATACACTTTCTCCTGCAAAAGTTCTTTTATATCACATTCCTCTTCAAAACTGATGTTTTCTTAGTGCTGCAGCTTTCTTTCTTTCTTTAAATGTTGCTGTTGCACGTTTATCAGGACCAAATTACATTTATATATCATCTGAGAAAATTTTAATCACTTCCAGTTTCCTTTTCAGCTCCTCATCTAATGAACTATACAGTTTTTAATTATCCACAAAAAGAAGATGAGACATAGGTTCATAGGTAGGTAGGTACTAGGCTATTGGCTCAAGGGCCTAAGTAAGCCTAGGCAACAAAGTTCCCTGGTTTATGCCACCCAAGAAAGTTAGTTCCCTGTGCCCCTGTCGAGCAGAGCCACAGAAGTGAACCCTGGGGTGCATTTCCTATTTCTCATCCACTCATCAAGATTTTTCTTGAAAAGTGCTAATGAGGAACTTTGCTTGACATAGATGGGTAGCTTGTTCCAGAGTATGGGAATTCTCCGGGACAGGAAACTATCCCTCCAGCATGTTGTTTTATGGGAGCCAGATTGTAACCATAACCTAATATGATAAGTGTACAACTTAATGGGTTAAGAGCAAGACAAAAGAGCAGAGATGACAAAGAGTCACAGTGGAATATCCCCCACTGAAATTCTATCCCTTGAATAATACATTGTCCTTTATCATGGCTTAGCTGCAGATTGGCTTGCTACTGTTTTTATAGCCACTGTAATGTAATTGATCAATGTAGCATGTATCTTATACATCTGTAAGTATTCCTTTATCCATGAATGCAGGATGTTGTCAAATGCGTTTTTGTAAGCTACCCATGCCATAGTTAAATTCTTCCCCTTTTTACAATTCTTCATTATGACTCTACTGAACAACAAATGATCCTTTGTTCCATATGACTTTCATTTGTTACCCTTTCAACTATTGCCATGACTGAGTTTTCTTCTAAATGACTATAAATTCTGTTGGCATCAGTTGTGGTATGTAATTTATAGGCACATTATTGATCTACAGTTTTTAGGATATCTTGCAGGTTCACTGTTTAGCAAGAGTACTGTTTTTCCTGTTGATAACCATATTGGTATCTGTTCAGAGGGTGCATATATGTAGTTCTTACTCAGGGCTAAATCTTTGGGTAAAAATGTTAATACTTTTAACCAGAAGATAGGCACTGCATTTGGACCCGGGGTTTCCAGTTAAGAGCTTTTCTTAATTTTGTTTCAATTTCTCTGGCCTATACTTCATCCCTTTTCATATCCTGCATATTTGAATTTCTTGCTGTTTCTTTTACTTTTTCTATCCATTCAGTGTCTCTGCTACGCTCCACAAGGTGTTCTCAGATAATTTTACAAAATGTGCCTATCTCTGCTTTTTTGGTGGTGTTTCTATTCTCTTTGCTTCATTTTCCAATTCTTTATAAAACATTTTTGGATCATCAATGAATGACTTAGTTTGAACTTATACATATATATATATATATATATACACACATACATAGGTTCACAGGTTCATAGGGTGGTACTAGGCTATCGGTCCTAGGGCCTATACAAGCCTAGCCATAACAATTTCCTGGCTACTTCTTCCCACACTATTTACTTACCTGGACCCCTGTCTAGCAGGGTGACTGACATGATCCCCGGGGTGAATTTCCTTTCTCCCATCCAATCGTCAAGGTAGTCTGGGGAGTCTATAAATATATATATATATATATATATATATATATATATATATATATATATATATATACAGATATATATATAGATATAGATATAGATACACACACACACACACACACACATATATATATATATATATATATATATATATATATATATTTATTTATTTATATATTTTATATATATATATATATATATATATATATATATATATATATATATATATATATATATATATAGGTCTACTTGAAAACACTGACACGCCAAAACACTGACGACAAGAACACAGAGACCGGAAGATCAACAACTGAGATGACCGACAGTTTAAAAGCTTGACGCTGACAACACTGACATGTTAAGGTAAGTGTGCGATAGTGACAGACTTTAGGGTTAGGAGAGGGTTAAGTGAGTTAGGGTTAGGGTGCGGGTAAGGTAAGTGTGCCATAGTGACAGACTTTAGGGTTAGGGGAGGGTTAAGTGAGTTAGGGTTAGGGCACGGGTTAGGTGAGTGTGTGATAGTGACGGTCCTTAGGGTTAGGGTTTGGGTTAAGGTTAGTGCATAGATAGTTGTGTATGTAAGGTTTAGTGTAGGTTTGTAATGTTTTTGGTGTGCTTCTTTTGTGTGTGTGTTTTTCGGAAAAGGTATTTGTTTTGTTTTGTTGATTGTCGGGATTGTGGTTTGTTGGGCATGTGAAGTTTCGTGCTTTTAAACTGTCGGTCATCTCAGTTGTCGATCTTCCGGTCTCGGTATTCTCGTCGTCAGTGTTTTCAAGCAGACCCATAAATATATATATATATATATATATATATATATATATATATATATATATATATATATATATATATATAGGTTCATTACATATGACCGAAAGTTCTTATGACCGAAGCCCATTTGACTGAGACCAAATGACCGAAAGTTCATTTGACCAAAAACCCATATGACCGAAAACTCATTTGACCGAAAAACAGCACTGGCAGTTATATGCCCTGTTCCCCACTGTAGTGCGACCCTGGAGTGAGAATATAAAGTTAGCGGGGGGTGTGGGGGGCACATTAACTTTTGACCACCATATTGCCTCTATTGTATGGGAAGTTTCCTACATGCCCCAGCTCATTAGTAATGGTATCTCATCCAGGGATAAGGAGGTCATAACATCCCTGTATTCTTCCCTTATAACACCCATTATTGAGTGCAATGCCCCTTTCAGCATATACCTCACAAAGCACATGCAGCAGCTGGAAATACCACAGTGGTTCCTCACAAGAAGAATTCAGGGCCTGAAACATCCACTCAACACAGACAGACTAAAAGCCCTGTGCCTCTACTCAGTCTCATACAGACTCCTTAGAGGTGACCCCTGTCTGGTGTACAAAACAATCTCAGACCCTGCCTTGATAGGACTGCCACATATTCGCAAGTCAAGCTCCACTCGAGTGACCTGCATGTGCAACCTCAACCTGGTCTGTGACACCAACGGGACTTGTTGGTGGGACAAATTTGTGTCCCAGGGACTCCCCCTTCTATGGAATAGATTCCCTCTCCAAGTCAAGCAGAGTACCTCATTGACCCTTTTTAAGCACAACCTGGACAACTGGATGGGGAACAGAAAATACACCACTGGGATTCCACCTCTCTCCCTGCTAGAAAGGGGCATCGGTTGCTGACTTGATGGAACATAGGCTGAATTCTTGGCTAGGCCTGTAAGGTCCTCAGAGCCAATAGCCGAGTAAGTTCCTATGATTTTTATATATATATATATATATATATATATATATATATATATATATATATATATATATATATGTGTATATCTTCTTCTTCTTTCGTCCTTTTCCCAGTTAGGGGTCGCCACAGCGGATCACCTGTCCACTCATGATTGGCAGTGGAGTTTTATGGTGTTGAGTTGCCAGCCCGGCGCCCAGCCTTCCACTGAAGGCACACACATGCACACACTCATGCCTTGGGCCAATTTAGAGTGTACAATCCACCTACAGCATGTCTTTGGGATGTGGGAGGAAACCGGAGCACCCGGAGGAAACCCACACGACCACAGGGAGGACATGCAGACTCCACACAGAAGGCATCCCAGCCGAGAATCGAACCAGAGAACCTCTTGCTGTGAGGCGGCAACACTAACTGCTGCACCACCGTGGCCGCCCATACATATATATATATATATATATATATATATATATATATATATATATATATATATATATATATATATATATATATATCAAGAAAATGCAAGGCCAGCAGCGGCAGCAGAAAGACACCAAAAATAGCGTAACACAATAGCGTAACACAATTTTATTTTCCGCTTTCGTCCGTAGACTTCATCAGAATGCAGAAAAATATACAGAATAAAGCCTTAAATACACAACCTCTAATTGACCATTAATACTAATTAATCAATTAACCATTTAATGATTTATACATACAAAAATGAATATCAACAATTCTTTAAAAATAATATTGTAAAAACTGTATATACATGTAAAAAACGCTTATCTATATTATTTCATGTGATATGTAAACAAATAAAATCATTACTTTTATCCACTTTCAACTTTTGGTGTTTCAAAAAACATTTTACATTAATGGACTCATTAAGTCCGGGAGGGTGGTCTGATTTTAATTTAATTTGCCACTGGGTTTCCCTCTCCAACAAAAAGTTTTTAAAGTCCCCCTCCCTCATATCCTTATGACACACTTCTAAAATAGAAAATAAAAATTTGTTAAAATTCTTACATACAATACTGTGTTTAAAGAGAGCATTTTTGTCATCCTTCATTTTAATACAATACAAATGCTCCCTAATACGAGTTCTAAGCTCCCTCGTCGACATTCCTACATAAAATGCAGTGCAAGAAGAACACAATGCTATGTATACTATGCCAGAAGTGCGACAATTCACATAACCAGGTACTGAAAAAACTCTATCAGAGGTTGTAACTGCAATGTAGGGTCCAACAGAAATATATCTACACATGTTGCAACCATTGCAACAGTGCATCCCTTTTTTAACTGTTATGGTATTACTTTTGGACTCCCTACATTGTGTTAGAATACTTTTTAAATTACTGTCATTTCTCTGAACAAACAATGGTTTGTCACCTAAAATGCTGCACATATCTGAGTTACCTCTAATTACCCTCCAATTTTTAATTAAAATGTCTTTGATATGTTTTATATCGGAATTCATTCCCAAGGTGCAAACTGTGCCAGTGGTCAGTATGCCGCTAGTTTTAGCTGGCTTTGTGTTAATGTTGTCAATCGTTAAACACAATATTGGTGCAAAGTCAGTGTTACGTCTACGGAAAACATCTGTGGCAATATCAGTAAGCTCAGCCAATGGAAAACCTCTATCTGAAAATAGGGAAATGATAAAACCAAATTCATTTAAGGCGTCAGAATTTTTAGACGTCATGCGACTAGCTCTAATGAACTGACCTTTCGGAATATTGGAAATTACATGTTTTGGGTGCCCACTTCTATAATGAAGGTACCCATTATTAAAAGTTTGTTTCCTGTGAATGGTGCTATGTAATCTCCTCTCTTCATTGTCCCACATTAAAATGACATCCAAAAAATCTATATTGACGCCATTGCCGCCAATGATGAATTTGATAAATGTTGAATAAGAATTCATATCTCTAAGAAACAAATCTAGGTTCAAATCCTTACGGTCCATAATAAAAAACAAATCGTCTATAAAACGACAATGGAACGTGATGTGATACTTCTTAACTAAAAAAGGCATGAAATCACGCTCCCACATTGCCATAACTATATTGGCATATGCAGGAGCAGCTGGAGAACCCATAGCTGCTCCTTTCTTTTGCCTATAGTAGGTCTGTTCAAATACAAAAAAATTATTTTCTAAAATGATCTCTAAGAACCTGCATATTAAAGAAACTGTTCTTTGTGAAAAACCATTGTAATATCTCAACAAGAAATTATTCACTGCTTCTATTCCTAAATCATGAGGTATGCAGGAATACAATGAAACTACATCTGCTGTAACCATCACATGTGATGTGGGATCAAAACAAAATGTTGTCAAAAATGCATTTAATTTTGCTAAAAAATGCCAAGAATCCTTTAAAAAAGACATTTCTTTTTGAATAGTAGGACCAAGTAATGCATCGATGACAAGAGCCAAACCTTCGGTGATAGAATGGGATGAAGACACAATAGGTCTAAAAGGGGGATTTACTAAGGATTTATATATATATATATATATATATATATATATATATATATATATATATATATACACACACACACACACACACACACACACACACACACACATATATATATATATATATATATATATATATATATATATATATATATATGTATATATATACACACACACACACACACACATATATATATATATATATAGAATGATTAAGGAAGTATTAAATGAGGTATATTCAGGGTGGGGTGTTAAATATAAGGCTCTTTTGGGGCAACCATTAATGGGTAATGCTGAGGTGATAGAAAGAAAAAATTTCAAAGGAGCTTGTATCATACAATATGATACTTTTTCAGATGTGTTCACACAAACTTTGAATTCACATTGGAACATATTTAAAACTAATAAAGAAGTGTTTAATGGGGTGGGAAATAAACCTATATTTACATATAAAGTTGGTAGAAATTTCAAAAGGACATTTAAGCACATTAATACAAATTCTATAATATTTAGAGCAACTACTGCCTGTGGAAATTGTAATATGTGTTCCATGATTTATAGTGAACCTACAATAAAGTTAAATAATGGATTAAATAGTTTGGTTAAGTTCTGTAAATGGTTGTTTATTTAGCTCTATGTAAATCATGTTGCGCATTTTACATTGGGAAAACAGAAAGGTCTTTAAAAGAACGTATGTACGAACACCAATATGATATTAAAACAGGCAAAGTTACCAATGCTTTATACAAGCATGGTTCAACCTGTCCGTTCTTTAATGGTTACAGGTTTGGTATTAATGATTTAGTAAAAGAAAATAATTTCAGGGGAAGGGGTAATTTTAAAACTTTTTTGCTTAACAAAGAGCTTAAATGGCAACTTAGGCTTAGGGAGAATATGCCACCAGGTTTAAATGAATATATAAGTATCAAATCTATTTTAACAGCTAGAGCTGACTGTATTGGATGAACAACAGTATGCAATATAAGGTGGATTTAAAGTAACACATGTTAGATTTTATTTGATGTTTTTATAACATAACATTCTTCAAATTTTAACAGTTGGTTGTTCATTATGTCTATTTTATTTTAATAAGCAGAAGAGATGTTTGTAACTCAATATGCAGTAGAATGCAATACATATATTTTCTACTGAGAGTAGATGTTTGAATGTTTCTTTAAAAATTTATTAGGAAGGTGTACTGTTTAATTGATTGGCAATTATTGTACTAGGAAAAAATGTATTTAACTAGGTTTTTGGCACCAGTGCTTTCATCTGAAGAAGTCTGTGTCTCAGACGAAAGCGCTCATTAATTCAGCTTTTTCAAGTTATTAAAACAGACTGTTGCACTTTTATTGTGGCACTGGACTCTTGTTCGTTTCTTTGGATATCATATATATATATATATATATATATATATATAGATGTGTATAAATATATATATATATATATATATATATATATATATATACATATATATATATATATATATATATATATATATATATATATATATACATATACACACACACACACACACACACACATATATATAGACATATAGATATATCTGTGTGTGTGTGTGTGTGTGTGTGTGTGTGTGTGTGTGTGTGTGTGTGTGTGTGTGCGCATGCGCGCATGTGTGTATACATATCTTCTAAGTTTTTCTGCCTGTGCTGATATCTTTAGTTTATTTGCAATAGTGTATGATAAATCTTGGTCTGTTCTTATACTGTGCGTTGCTTTTTTCATGTCTATCTATCTTGTTGATCTGTGCTTCTTTTATATTCTTTTAACACTGACACTTCTTGTCTAAATTGTTTTATAGTTTTCTCGATTCAATACTTCCATGATGGCATTTTATTTCTTCCCTTCCTTCCATTATTATCCTGCATTTTTGTAGTAAGAATTTATCTGGTATTAATTTAGCTGTACAGTAATATTTATTTATTTATTTTACATTTGTTTACCGAGATGGTCCGACTGGGACAGTACCCATTTTCAGAGGAGGCCCGGGGAGAAAAACTCCAGTCTAAGCTTACATACAAATTATCGCAATAAGTAATGGAAATTATAAACAAAATTGACAAAACAAATGAGTGTTAACACATTTACAGGATAAAAATGTAAAAACAAATATATATACATAGTATCAAATAGAACAAGACTTTATAAACACTTGAATATAGACAAATATATGGTTGAATTTATATATGTGGAAGAACATAACATTAGTTAGGAAATTAAGCAGGGAATATCACTTAGGCAAAGTAGTGCATAGTTAGTAATACTTCCGTGGTGAGAGTTGCAGCTAGGAATGTAACTACTTATAGAGAAATAGTGTTGTTAGAAGGGATATGTTAGCAGAGTTAGTATATACAGCCTAATTGTATGAGTAATGCTAAGTTAATAATTAACCTGGAATGTTAATTATTAACTTAGCATTACTTATACAACTTGGCTATACGTACTAACTCTGTTAACGTATCCCTTCTAACAACACTACTATTACTTATATTAGGTCACATGAATTGCCGTAAATAGTCTTGATTACTGTGTTCATTTGTTTTATCAAACTTCTAAAATGTGGGGCCTTATTGATTTTCTGTAATCTATTTATTTCATTGATCTTAATATATCTATCCATCTCTATTAAGTCAAACAACAATTCCCTTAGGTCATTTTACTCTTTGTTCTCTATTTCCTGTGGGTATTCTACAGAAAGTTCCCAGACATCTTCCTATGACATATTCTCCTCATCTGCATCCTACATTATCTGTAGCTCTTTCATATACCACTCCATAGCAATGACTGCATCAGAGTTGCCTCTGTTCCCTGTTCCTTCCCTTGCTGTGAAACTCCAACTGAACTTTAGTATGGTTTCCCACTAAAGCCTCCAGATTATCTTCATGTGGTATGTGATCAGATGCTTCCTGTCCCACCTGTTTCTCCTTAATTTGGGGCTCATTGTTTCATCATGCTGTGACATCATCAGAGTTGGATTTTCTGCACTGAATCATTCACTTCACAGCCATTCCATAACTTCAGTTTCTAATCCTTTAACTCCTCCATTATTAATCCTATTTTCTACTTCTGTTTTCTTATTTTTTATGTTATGAAATTGTCCGTCATTATGCCTTTGCTTGTATTTCTCTTCAAATATCTGTGGTGCTGCTTGTATTGTATTGATTAGTTTTGCTTTCTTCTTTTTATAAATATTGCACAATATTAAATCTGTTTTTCTTTCCAGTCTCCATATTTCTTCTTCAGATGTCTCCTGATCCACTTGTTTCTCCTTACTTTGGGGTGCCATTGTTCTACCATGTTATGACATAACCTATTTTAGACTTTCTACACTAGATCCTGCACTCCGTTGGTATTCCATAACTTCAGCTGTTGTTTGTTTAACTTCTGCTTTATTAATCTTCTGTTCTAAATTCCCCCTTTATGATCTTATTTTTGCATTGTGAAATTTTCCAGATCTGGTACCTATGCCTATATTTCTTTTTGAATATCTTTGGAACTGTTTTACATGTTGATTAGATTAGCCTTATCCTTTTTGTAAATATAGCATCATATCAGATCTCTGTTTCTTTCCCATGTCTGTATTTCTTGTTTACACCTGTTAAAATGAGTCTTCCTGAGTTTTTATGAATAACTCTTGCTGTCAAAGTTTGAAGTTTAGTAGGATCAGTTTTGTGATGCGAGTTGTAATGTTAAATGGGAAAGTAAGATTTTATTGAAGTAGCCAAATTTAGATTTGTAGTTGTTTTTTGGAAGGCATGTTACTTTTGCAGCTATGTTTTGAAATTCTGAAGAGGGATAACCTATGAAAATAGAGCTATGATATAGGATTTGGTAACAAGAGGACTAGAAAAGTAGGGTACTGAGGCCATGAAATAGAACAAAAGGCATTCATACTGTTGTCATTTGAAGACAATAAGCTATTAGTATTAGATAATCTTTGCTGCCACCACTAAGAGGGGGAGGGGTTAGTAGAAACAGTGGTTTTCCTTTTGTGCCACCCAAGGCTAGCTGTGACACAAGTTGAAACTGAAGGTTAGGCTTTGCCTCATCCAAAAGGTCATACGGTGTAAAGCTGTTTTTGTTGTAGTGGAGAGACTGACTGAAGATGAGAAAGGTACGTTTTTCATGCTGGCACTGACTGGAATAACATAGCTGCTGGATTTGTTTTTCAATAAGAGGAGTTTTACTGTCATCACAGACTAAAAGAATATGACTGACAACATTTTACCAAAGTTGACGTAAAAAAGAAGTGAAAGAGTGGAGGAAAGATGATCAGTTTACTTTAAAGCATAGGCCATGGGTACAGTTATTAAACTCTAAACTTGATGTAAGAGATGGGAAGGAAAATGAGAAGGTAAGCAGATCAAGGAAATCGAAGCTGAGTGGGCTGAAACCCCACCAATTAGCTTCTGAAAACAATCAGGAGGCACAGGTATCAACAAATGCTTGCCCAGAGGGAAGTAATATCCTGTAATTAACAAGCAAATTAGTGTTGTCCTCAGAACTCTTTCCAGGAGTTTCACCTAAATTTAAGACTAAGGAAGTACACAGATAGGCCTGGCTGTGGGGAAAGAATTACTTTTTCTGTCAGGGAACAATTGTCAGAGAATCCAAGAGTAAATGCAACACTAATATCAGCTGACAAGGCAGTAATAAAATCATCAGGTTCCTATTAAATGATCGAAGACGCATTCTTTCAAATGCATCTTGATTGAATTTGAAAGCACGAAAAAGCAAAATAGCGAAACGGCATATAAGCAAATTCTTTCCCTGGGAAAGAAATCTCTTGGCCATTTAGGTTACTTTGCCATTTTCATGACTGTAGTGCAATCTCAGAGTTGGTATATTTAAGTAGGAGGGGTATGGGGGGCAAAGCCCCCCCACTTTATGTAATGTTTTAATTTTCTTTTTTTTTTTTTTGTGGAATAGCGATTTTTTTTCCCCTTGGGATAAAATCGCTGTTCTAAGCATTCGAGATTGTAAGCTTTTGCTTACATGGGTTTGATAAATCATTGTTCGCTTTTTTAAGCATTCTATGATTTAACATAGACCCAATATAAAAGCTGAGGTTGGAGCTCAAGAAGCAAAATGAGGCACAATACTTTTTTAAAGAGTTTAATTCAAGCAGTCTTGTCTTCTGCATGGTGACATCAAAAGTGCACTGTGGTTTAGCTATTTAAGTTCCTTGGTTATTCTGTTCAACTTTATGGAAATAGAACAAACTATTTTCTTTGTGTAGATTGGGGGAGTGCACACTTATACCACAGCAGAGATCCATGACCTGTAACAGACTTAACTGTTGCATAATAGAAATATTTCCAATAGCATAAATAGGGTCTTTATTAGAACACCAAAGTTTCAAAACTTCAAATGTTCTAATATCAAACCCTACTCAACGAAAGTTGAAAACATCGAACATACAGAACAGCAAATTTTTTCCTAGGGAAAAAATTTGCTGTTCCAAAACACATACACACATCACAAGCACACCAAACAAACAACAATCCATACACATACACCTAAAATCTTACACCTAACCCTACACTAAACTATACATACACCACTAACTATCCACTTACCTTAACCCAAACCCTAACCCTAAGGACCGTCACTATTGCACACTCACCTCACTCATGTGCTAACCCTAACTCACCTACCCCACCCTAACCCTCACGTCCACACAATCGCACACTTACTTGACCCGCGCCCTAACCCTTACTCACCTCTCGCCCTAACCCTCACGTCCACACAATCGCACACATACCTAACCCGCGCCCTAACCCTAACTCACCTAACCCATGCTCAATCGCACACTTAATGAACCTGACCCGTAACTTTCCATCACAGCGCTGAAAATCCCGAAGGAATAGAAATGGACAACCGAATTCTTTCCCTATTAAAACATTTGGTTTTCTGTAGCTTTGATATTTTCAGCATTCGCTGAATACGGGTCGATATCAGAACATTCAAAGTTTTGAAACTTTGATGTTCTAATATAGACCCCATAAATAATAACACAGGCTTGACCTCTGTGTCAGTCCAGCAGTACTTTCCAATTAGCTAGAAGAAACAAGTACAAGACTTCCATAAAAGAAGACTTTGTTCAAAAAGTGTTTATTAACTAAATGGAAAAACACAATAAGAAGAATTCCACCTGTACTTTATAAGCAAAAACATCATCATCAACCCCCCTTTCCCATTTTCTGTATGGGGTTAGGGTGTTGTGTCATCTGTCATCACCTCCTATGATTCAGTACACTTTCCTATCTTCTTCAAAAGTTGTGTCACTGTCACATGTCTTCTCTCATGCTATTCATCGAACATTTTGATGGACATCCCAGTTTCTCTTGCCTTTTTTCTGTCTTCTTCAAATCTACTTCAGCAAATCATCTTATACTTTTATGCACATGCCCAGAGCATTACAGTATTTTCACTTTGAACTTTTCTACAACTGGAACTACTTTGGCTTCTCCTCTTATGTGACAATTTCTTTGTCTTTCCCACATTGTGGTCCCACCACATGTATCAGTCATTTAATTTCCATTACTTCCAACTTACTCAGCTGCTCTGCCTTTACTGCCTAGATTTCTGTACTATTAGAAGCACTGATCTCACCACTATGTTGTACATCTTACTTTTCAGCTTCTTCAGCATTCTTCTGATACATACGACCCTTGAAACTTTGTTCAAATTAGCAGCAGCATGCCCTCAAATTATAGGTTCGAGCTCGTCATTCAGACTTTGTTTTCCTCAATCATCCATCCCAGATACTTGAAAGTGTTAACCTGTTCCACTATTTTCTTTCTATTTCAAGTTTTACCTACTTATGATTCCCCCATTTTCTGCCATGATAACACACTTGTCTGTACTCAATTTCATCTTGCGGGCCTTCTGTTTTGCATTCCATTCCCCTATCATTTTCAGAAATCTCTGTTATGAGTCTGCTTGTAATGCCATATCATTTACATACAGCAGCTTTGTTAATGTGTCACCTCTGACCTGTTTGCTAATGTAGTCCATCACCAGTATGAACAGCAGTGGGCTCAGAGCTGAACGCTGATGCGCACTCATTCCCACAGGGAACCCTATATGAGTCTGAATATTGCTCGTGCTTGTGTAATTTTGCCCTTGTTCATATCTTAGATTCATTTTAGCAATGTCTCTTGGATTTTAAACCACTGCAGGACTGATCAAATCAGCTTTCTTAAGACCTTGTCATAGTCTTTCTCCAAGTCTAGGAATAACCACTTGGGCTCTTTCCTCATCTCTATCTTTTCTCCACTCTCTGTCTCACTGCAAACATTAGGTCAGTTGTGCTGTATCGTGTTTTGAATCTGAACTGCTCATTTCTCACATACTTACCATTTCTCCATGTATTCTGTTATCAATCACCCTTTCCAGCACATCCATTCAGTGTGTGGGATGTTCTTCCTATTTCATCATAGGATGTGTATGGGCAACAAAGCTTCTGATGGGGTTTTCTTCATTCAGAAGTTCTTGGGAGTATTCGTTCCATCTGGCTTTGATGTCTTATGGACTAGCAAGCAGGTTTTTTGCTAGCATCCCTTATGAACGGTGCCAGATGACTGTCTCATTATCATTCTGTTTTTGTCTTGCAATCTGATAGTGTGTCTTTGTGCTACTTGATTACTTACTGTCCAGAAGCTGGTAGAGTGCCCCTAATGCCTTGTTCATTGCTGTTTTCACTCATCTTAGCTTTTTTGTTAGCCAACCAGTTTTCCTTCTCAGCCTGTTATATCTTTTCCATCTCTCACTTTTTGCTATATTCCTTCTTTCTTCTGACAACTTGCAGGACTTCTGCAACTTTCCTTATGCACCTTGTGTGCATAACTGGCTCATCTACATATCTGTTCTTTAATCATCACACATACTGCTTTAGGACACTGCTGTTTTTATTGATTTCTACCTATTTCTTCATCCTGATGTACTAGAGCCCTGAGTATTTATGTGAACTCATGTGCTTTCACTCCACTCAACTTCCAGGTCTTCACCTGTCCATGTCTCTGTTGACCACAGTGCCTCCTCTGATAACTGCTTACAGCTGATTGTGTCTACCAGTGGTTTATGCTGTGAGCTAGTGGGAATAGCTTTACAATATTTTATTCTACCCCATTGACCTTTCTTTAGCAGGAAAACTACCTGAATTGTATGTTATATGTTGGCCACTCTTGTATGTGCTTTCATGACTGTCTCTCTTGCTGAAACATGTGTTGGCCACAATTAGGCCATTTTTCAAATAGAAGTCTAGAATTCCCTCACCTTTTTTTAATCCTGTTTCTCCATTCATGTGAACCCAGGGCTACTTCATATCCTGTTCTGTCTGTTATGATATAAGGACTCATCAAGTCCCCCATTATTAGAACTAACTCGTGTTATCTTGCTTTACCTATTAAGACCTGCAGCTGCCACCTGAATGCACCCTATGCCTCACCTTTATAACTCTGCTATAAGGCTTAGGCTAAGATTATGATCTGTCCCCTATCTTTACAATGGTGTCTGACTGTCAAGTGTTTGTTATTAATTCTGACAACAGCCATCTCCATTTTCAAAAGACACTTCCTTACCATAATTCCCACTCTTTTCTAGTCTGCCCACCCCCTGAGTAGTAGACTCTTAATCCCAAGTGAAGTGACTATGCTCTACTGCCATTCCAACTTGTCTCCTGGATACACAAGCTGTCCTTTCTCCTCCTTGCCATCAAGTCACCTACTTCCAAGCTGCATCCTGTCAGTAAACGTATACTGAATGTAGCAATCCTTAGTTCATATTTGACAGGTCACTTGGTTTTATATCCAACTTTTACTCAATGAACTATGCCAGGTATCCCAGACTGGGCAACTGGACAACGTCCAGCCAGTTACTTATTGGGTCAGGACTGTTCGGCTTTATGGTAGACCTACACTGGCTAATGGAGGCACATAGACCCTTTCAATGTTATCATGGGTCCCATGTGTATGTGGAAGCAGATATGACCCTCAGCCTACCTATCATGAGCAAATACTTAGCCCATTTTGGCAACATTAGTAAACATGACCGAATCACAGAGATCAGTTTTATACAAATAGCAACATACTTGAGGTAATAAAACATACTGTCTGTGGACCATTGCCACAATGACTATAAGTTACAGCTGTAAATGTTTCATGGAAAAAGCAGTTGACTGGTGAAATAAATGCACAAATTTATGGATGGAACAACAGCATTGGAATGCACTGGAATGTTATAAGAAGCAGTAGACGTATAAAGGAGTGATCACTGTGTAGGAAGTCTGACATGCTATCTTAATTGTAAAGTAAGTCATTAACCATAATAAGACCTGTCACTGAAATAAGGTGGTGGGCAGTGCAGTGCAGGACAAAACTTTTTACGTGTTTTTTCCCTGTGGAGGAATTGATAAAGCACTATAACAAGCATTTCATTCCAAATACGTATGCAAACTGAGAAGAGTAAAATATCTTAATATGAATTCATTCAAATAAAATGTGCTGAGACATTTTATGTCTCCATTAAGCATAATTATATCAAATGAAGGTCAACAGAAGCAAAACAGTGTATTGGAACATATGGTCAGTTCTAGTGTGGAAAAGTGGGAAAGTGGAAAAATTTTCCAGAGAATTTTATGTCCTTGCCAGATAGTTAACAAATCAAAATGGCAGTATATCACATTTTCTAAGACCATACAATGTTCGTTCATACAAAATAATATCCAAAGGCCAATATGAGCTATTTTATATGAATATAGTCAAAAGAGGACTGGTATGTCTGTGTAATCACAGAATGGGTTCTAACTGTTGATATTCCTTGGATGCCTTGACCTCAAGGCAGAAGACTCAGAGTCAGCAGTAGTTTTATGATCTAAACACATTTATCCTATCTTCTTGTTTATATATCAAACGATGTTTCTTCTCTCCTTATTTCCCATAAATTTCTTTTTCAGATTTTGCTTTGTTCCATTTTTTGACAGATGATTTTTATTCTTTTTATTTTAAGTATTTTATCTTTTTTTATTTGTAAGTAGTTTATGTCTCTAGTTTGTTGTTATACTGCCGGAACTGTTAACTAGTGCCTTTTACATTTAAAAGGTTTCCCCTATCTCATGACTGTCCCCATGTTTCATGTATAGTTGCTGGTGCCAACATATGTTATGTTGTTATGAGACTGCCTCCAATTTGAACTCCTGTTGAATGCAGGCTGTCGTTTTATTATGGAAAAGCTATTTCTGTTTACATAGGCTGTATATCTTACATTTTAGTGTGGAGATTCTGGCATGACAGTGTCTTTTTTTTCTGTCATTTTGTCATTATTATATCAAAATTATATGTTTAACAGAAATTATTTAAGATTTTCTGTTTCTGTTTATGACTAATTAGTTGTATATTCACCTCTGTGATACTCCAGTCGTGATTGTTTTTAGATTTGATCATTAATACGACCACATCATTGATAAAATATCACTCAGCTAATTGTATGGTATGATGTGCTTAGGGTTGTCATTTTTTCAAACACCTGAAGTGAATATTTTTATAGATGTGAGTTTATTTTATTTTTTTTTCAGGACAAAACATACCCAAATGAGTGGACTTCACCTTTTGACAAAATACACTCTCATTTGTGTAGAATTTGAGTTGATTAATCTGGTTCATACAACAGTTATGTATTTCAGAAAAAAAAAATAAAAGATTTGTGTAATTATTAAATAAAGCTTGGGATTTTTTTTTGTCCTAAAATCTCAGAACATTCGATGTTTTTCATGTTTTTTTTTCCCATGACACAACAGCCTAAAGGGACGGCCTTGCATAAAGAGAGACAGGTTGTAATCCGAGATATACCACAGTGATGCGTCTGACTGATAACTTCTGTGATAATTAGTGAGATTCAAAGACTACAACAATGTACATCATCAAGTGCGGTAAGGCAAGGGATTGTAAGGTCTGTGCTACTCAGAGAATCAGCATGCTTTTAGAAGGAATATACTTACTATTGCATTAAAATAAATTAAGGGGCTTTTTATCCTGAGTAGCTAAAATGGCATAATTTCACCATACTGACCAGACTGTCATGTCTACCAATATTAGTATTCGACTGGTCACTGCATTTTCATATCTCCTTTATACTGCACTGATATATTTGTAACTTGCCACACCTCCACTGATATCCTCACATGCACTAAACATGATTTTCCCCCTGATTTTGCTGCAAACACGATTGTGTTGTTAAAAAATCACCACATTTATCCCTAAATGAAAGTTGGGTTTTCAATATCCAATACTGCAAACCATTCTTCCTACATTGTCTTCACCAAATCTAGGTATTTATATTTAGGATGGAAAAGGAGGAAACAATCTTTTAAACAGTTTGTAGCCTTTGAATTATTTACTTTATTCAACAGGGCTTATTGTGTAACTTTGTTTCATTGTCTATCTTTTTCTATAGCCTGTGCCAGCAATGTGGATAAATAAAACTAGTACAATAAGCAGCTGATATATTAATACTCTACCAAGCAAGACACAGTAACAAAGATCAACACAAGATGCAAAACAATTTTTATCATCTTCAAAACTTAGGTCAACTGCTAAAAATCAGGTCATGTTGTACTGAGAAATATAACAAAAAAAAGTTGAATAATTGTTCCATGACACGTTACAACATGGATTTGCAATGGACTCACAGCCAAAATTTGGCTGCCATACACTAAATGTAATCAAAAAGTATGAATGGACAATTAAGAAAGCTCTGCATAGACACACACACACACAGACACACACACATACACACACACACACACACACACACACACACACACACACACACTTACTTTATGTTGTTTCTAAAATCAAATGCACAGATCATTTCTCTATACATATTTTTCTATGTCCTTGTAAAATGGAAGAATCTGCTTATCTTTAAACAACATGGCCTGTTACATACACTAGCAACCATAGCAAACTGTTAATACAGCTGGAATGAGTTTTCATATTTAATAAATTAAAAAAAGTAACAATTTTCCTTTAGCTATGAATTAATATATGTACAACATTGACCTTTCAGGTCCATTGCATTAAATTTGTTCATCCCACCTAGTATCTCAGATTGAATGAAATATATTTAATAAACAATAGAAACAAAACAGCTATGGACATGTTTTTTGAGATACTACTTTTTTCATCTATAAAATTCTCTTGCTCTGTAAAGCATTCAGAATGGGCAAAAACAAATATGTTTTCAATAAAGATGTAAAAGATTGGTCGACAACTCAGTGTAGCTGCAAGTACAGGTCTAATTATTGAACTTTGTTTGTCCATCAGCAGCCAGTGACCACCACACTCATTTAAATGCATATCATTGTCACTGTGTTTATAAACCTTTATAACATTGTCTTCCTGCCAGACATCTCCATTCCCCTCCATTCTCATCATGTGCCCCCTATCCTCAGTAAAAAAAAAAAAAAATATATATATATATATATATATATATATATATATATATATACACACACACAAGCACACAAACACACGCACACAACAGAACACAGTGATTATCATCTAATCTAGTCCTTTTGCCTTTCGTCACAACATATGTGGTACAATAATTCTTCCACTTGTTCAGACATCAGATAAATATAACAACAGGACAACAATTTCCATCATTGCTACTGTTGTGAAAATCTATGTTTTCTGACAGCAGATAGCCTGGTCAGTTAATGACAATATAAGTAGATGTAGAGCTGTCTCCAACAATATTTGTTGTTGTTGCTGTTGATTATTCCATTTGTTGACTGAGATAATACAGCTGGGCATCAAACCCTATTTCACTGGCGGCCTGGAGAGAGAAAAGATTTCAAGATATAAAGCATACATTATACGCTAAACATAGATTATTAAAGGTAAAAAGTCAATAACATACTACTTTTGTATATACATAAATAAGACACGGATTGTTAATGGAATGCTTTCATCAAGATCAGGTGATTAACCAGGAGTGACATGTGCAGAGCCACATCTATTTTAAGTATAGGTTAAGTTCTGATTTGAAAGTATTTTTCAAAGTTATCTTATGAAGAAGAGAAGGGAGTTCCAATTTAGTGAGTGACAAAGTATAGTGAATTGTATGCATTGTTCTTAGACTTGGTTACATTTAGGTGCATTTTATCACTGGACCTTAACATTCTGTTTGGTCATTAGAGGAGGAGGAGACTTGTAAGTTTAGGGAACTGTTCAAGTCTGCAGAGTGATTTGTGTACTACTTGCACTTGGGCATATGAGGGAGCATGTGAAGACTTCAAGCCTGTTTATGTATCTGAGGGCTGAAGAGTAGTGAGCTCTATTGGCCATGTTTGTAGTAAAGTTGGCTATTTGATTATACCATTGTTGCAATGTGAGGTTTGCAGACTTAAGTTAGTAAAAAGTGGGGAACCATAGCAAAGGGCTGGACGTAGATAACCTATAGGAGTGGTAGCCCAGGCTGCATCAATGAGGAACTTTTGGCTCCGTGCAAAGTGTCAAGCTTCTGATGTGTTTTTTTAATGATTTAAGCTACACAGTGATTGAATTTCATTTGGTGATCTATGATGACTCCTAGTAACCTGATGTGTGTCACAAATTCTATTTGTACTATTTTGGAAGTAGTAGACCATTGTGTTTTAGGAAGTTAAAAGTGGCTTGGAGTAAACAACACAAGCTTAGTTTTGTTTGGCATTTAATAGAAGTTGAGAGTTAGCAAGCCAAGTTTCTAGGGAAGTGAAAGATTGCTTCGATATTTGTTGCAGGGTAATTAGACATTTAACAGAGCAAATTAGTGTGGAGTCATCTGTGTACTGGACTATACATGCATGCAGGGAGGTGGTGTTTAGATAATTTATGAAGAGATTGAAGACTAAACAGATGTCCTTGTGGTACACTTAGGGACCCCGGGAAGAAGGAATAGTTATTCTGCCTGTGAAGATTGGCAGAGATGGGTGAAGGCTGCCAGCCTAACCAGATAGAATTTTATAGATAATTCTATCATTTGTAAATATGAATGTGAATCACAGGCTTGTTGTCTTAAATGAAAAAAATACTGTTACAAAAAAGTGGCAACAGTGCTCTCTACTGACCCAGTAAAAGCATGCTGTGACCCTTTGATCTAAAGTTGGCTCCAGTCCGGCTAGATGAAGGCTTCCTGCCTATTGTTTTAAGGCTAAAGTTAATGACCAGAAATAACATGTGGAATGTCTTTATTGCTTTAAGTGTAAAATAATGTAAATGCAGTTTCTGTCAGCCTGGGAATACCAGGAAAGTGTGAAATGATGTAATGTTTTATCAGAACTGCAGTTTCAATTTAAACAGAGAGAATCAAAAGGCATTAAGCATTTTTGTCTGGACCATCTAACTCACAGCACTCTGCCTTGCTCTATGTAAGTAAGCTATCTGACTTGTGTTTTCTTGTAGCAATAACTAGGAATTAAAAAGATTAGACTAAGTGTTTTTCTGTGACGTCAGAACTGTACTACTGATTTATTTTAAGTATTTCTTTGTGATCTCTGAACTCTTGACTAGCACTGACTGTGTAGTAGAAAGTATTGTCTTGTGGTTTTAATTATTTATTATTAAATATTTTAAAACCTTTTAACTGTAGCTGGTTTGTGTAGAGATAATTTAAGTTCTTAAGAGTACTTGCATGTATTTGGTAAAACTCTACAAAGCCACTCTAATAGCATTCGCCGTGGGCTATACTACCAGTTGGATAATAATATTGCACATTGATAATTGGACACCCTTTTAACTCATTTACTCCAATGGAGATCTGGAAGTTTGCATTGTAACTTCCAGTGGGCGGAGCCTAAGCCTTTGACAAAATCAAATTATATCCTAGCATTTCAAACAAACGTTCATGTCTTTGGTACCATAGGGGTTATGAAAGAAGTATAAATAGCAAACCCTTCAGCACAGAATATTTTTTTATAGTGGTAGCATTCTTTAGGTTCTAAGTCTTAAACTGAATTTTACAAGTCACAGTAAACACAGTAACTGTTATGTTTGTAATATTTTGTAAACAACTTACAATATCTCAGTAACCACTGAAGTTACAAGCATACTGTCAGCAGCATTTTATTCAGCTAGCTGAGAGCTTTAATATGAGGCTGAGTTCAGTCTGTGTTACTTGGTTGTTGAGATATTTAGAAAAATGTGAAAATTATATGTATATAAATTAATATCATAAAAACATAATTAATATATCTTTACCCACATTAGGCAGAGGACAAATATTAATGAAACTGAGCTTGCCATCATGCAAGCTTTAAGATGAAATCTTTTAAAACCCTGTACATAGCATGGCTTGGAATTATTGATGCAAATATGAACAAGCAATATTTGATGCCTCGAGACGTCAGTAGGAGTTAACTGCAGATGCACCTGGAGACGTCACTCAGATGTAATGAGTTAAGGGGCCTTTGAGTAGCTGATAAGTATTATCTGGGTGGTGGCAGTAATTACTACCATACAGTCTGGATAAAAGGGACACAGCTGGAGAACCTGTGCCAGCCTTCCCCAGGAGTGTATGTGTGGTTGTATAAACTCTTATATCAAAGTGTGTGTGAGTATCAGCTACTTGGGCAGGGACACCAAGCACTGGTTGGACAGAGAGGGTGCTTGAGATTTTAGCTTGCCCAGCTGGCTGAGATCTGGACCCTATAGCTGTGCCAGTGAGGAGTCTTATTGGGGACCTGGAGGGCAAGAGAGTGACCAGCCCCAGACTGACTGTGATCTCTGTGTGCTCTTAAGGGAAATCACACTTTACTGTGTGTATTTGTTATCCTTTCCTCCTATATGAAATGCCCTCTCTGGTATTAGTGGTGAGGATTGAGGCTCCTTGATTGCTGGGCCAGGTCACGGGCATCACATATAAATTTGGAGGCAGAGGTTGGGATATCATCACATATTAACTGTTTGGCAGCAGTGGGATATCCACATCACATATTAATTAGTTGGCAAATACTAATTGGCCTGTAGTGGTGTGGGTAGAGTGAATCCTAAAGCTTGTGTACAGTGAGCTTTGAAGGTGTTTTGTACTCTAAAACAGCCACGCAGTGAATACTCAGAGTTCAGATCATAATTGTTTTAGTTCTTTTGTTAGCTTAGCTAGTCAGGGTAAGCCGGCAGCATGTCAGCAGAGGAGTATGGAAGGTTGACAAGGAGCCAGCTGGCGGAGATGTGCCAGGCTAGGGGACTGGTGCATGGAAACCTGATGAAGGCAGAACTGATTGCAGCATTGGTTAAAGCTGCATCAGAAAACAGCAACTAGGAGGACAATCAGACTGGCAGTGGAAATATAATTCCCTCGGAGAATGGACAGCTCAACCTTTCTGCAGTGGACTTAAAAATCCAACTGGAGCTAAAGAGACTTGAGTTGGAGGCCAGGCGTGAGGAATTAAAAGCAGCTGAGAGACTGAGGTGTCTACAGAGTGAGGATAATGAAAAACTGCTACACCTGGAAGATGAAGGAAAAGAAAGGCCGAGGCAGCATGAGAAGAAGATGCTGACTCTTTGCCAGAGTCATGTGTTTAATGGGAAAGGGACTAACTGGACCCCAGAAGCACAAAAGGTCAGTAAATTTCTTCCGCAGTTTAAAGAGAGGGATAATTTTGATAGTTTCAATCATATGTTTGAGAGGATATGCAAACAATATGAAGTTGACCAAGGGCTCTGGGTACAGTTCCTGACCCCCTTACTCCATGGTAAAGCTGTGACTGTTGTATCAACAATGCCTGACGCTGACTGTTTTGATTATACTGCTGTAAAAAAAATGTCTTTTAGAATATTTTACGCTAACACCTGAAATATATAGGAAAAAGTTTTGTGAGCATAGGCGCAAGGCAGATGAACGTGTATGTGAATATGTTGCTGAACTGAGCACTTATTTCCATAGGTGGGTAAGTGGATGTCAGGTCACCACTTTTGAAAGGCTGGCAGACCTTTTGGTGAGGGAACAAGCCCTTAGCACTTTGCCTGAAGACATGAGGATCTGGTTAGCTGATAGACAATGTGCTACTTCAGATGAGTTGGGGAAGAAGGGAGACCTATACCTGGCAAGCAGGGCAACCCTGCACAGGAAGGTGACCCCCAGAACTGCTCATGGGTCTAAAGGAACCCAGGGTGGGCAGCACAGACTGCCACAACAGAATCTGCCAGTAGCAGGGGATGCCACTGGTCCAGGTACACATCCAGGAGCTAGGGTTAAATGTTTTGAATGCAACCAGTGGGGCCATGTGGCATACAGGTGTCCACAGAGGCAAGGTGGGGAACAAAAGGTGAGGGAGCCAGTAAGTGGGAAAGACAAAATGCCAATAGTATGTTGTCTTGAAACAACAGGGGTACTAAACTACCATCCTGCAGATGTCCTGAGACGGAAAGATTTGGATGAGGCAGTACCATGTGCTTATGCAATTACACGCAGTCAGGCTAGGAGACAAGCATGTGGGTCTGGTAGTCTGGGGGAGACCCAGACATACTGCATACTTGCAGCCAGGACTGGGGAGGTGGTTACTCCATGGAAGGAGCTGCTCTGTAGAAGTGAGACTGAAGGTGAGCCACAGCTGCTTGTGGGTACTGATGTTTCCTTAGACAGAGGGACTGCAAAGGTAGAGGTGAGTAGTAGTACCCAGGCTGACAGTAAGGCACCACTGTCAGAGGATGCCAGACTTCCTGTGGAAGGGGAGCTGGGAAGGATTACAAGGAGAGAGTTGAGACAGGCTCAGCTCTCAGACCCTACATTGCAAGGCCTGAGGCAGATAGCTAAGGAGGCACCTGATTCTCAAGGAAAGGAGGAATCTGTATACTGGGACATAGGGTTACTATACAGAGAGTGGACCCCTGCGGAGGGCTAGAAGGTGAGAGTACAGCAGTTGGTAGTGCCTAGAGCCTACCATCTGGTGCTTCTAGCCATAGCCCATTATATTCCCTTTGCAGGTCATATGGGCATAAAACATACAAAGAGGCATATTATGCAGAACTTCTATTGGCCTGGAATTTCCAGAGATGTAGAAGGGTACTGCAGCATCTTTGAGCTGTGCCAAAAGGTAGGCAAGGCAGGAGATAAGGTGAGAGATCCTTTGATGCCTTTGCCTGTGATTGAGGAGCCATTTCAGAGGGTAGCTATGGATATTGTGGGTCCTGAGTACCCCAAGTTCCACAGGAAAAAAGTATATCCTAGTGGTAGTGGATACTTCTACACAATACACTGAGGCAGTGGTTTTGTCCTCCATTGAGGCAGAGAAGGAGGCAAATGCCTTGTTAGAGATTTTCAGCAGGATAGGTTTCCCAAAAGAAATACTGACTGACAAAGGTGCCAATTTTATGTCAGACCTGCTGGCTTGTCTGTGGAAGTCCTGTGGGGTGAAGCACATGAAGACCATCCCTACCATCCCCAGATTAATGGTCCTGTTGAGAGGTTAAACTCTACAATCAAGTCCATGCTACTGGTATTTGTAGATCAGTTTAAGAGGGAGTGGGGCAAATATTTGCCCCATCTGTTGTTTGCTTACAGAGATGTTCCTCAGGAATCCACAGATTTTTCACCCT
Source organism: Protopterus annectens (assembly GCF_019279795.1). Lineage (NCBI taxonomy): Eukaryota > Metazoa > Chordata > Ceratodontiformes > Protopteridae > Protopterus > Protopterus annectens. The sequence continues at coordinate 30,241,484 of NC_056727.1, read as the reverse complement.
TTGAGTTGCTGTATGGGCATAGGGTGAGGAGACCTCTAGATTTAATTTGAGATGAGTGGGAAGGTGAGTGCATGTCTCACCAGGAGTCTGTTGTGGCATACATCCTAAACCTTAGGACAAGGCTCAGAGAAATCATGGGCTTGGCCCAGGAGAACCTGGCAGAAGCCCAACAACAGAAAAAGGTGTGGTATGACAGGAATGCTTGAGCTAGAGAGTATGCTGTGCGGCAGCAGGTAATGGTTCTCATTCCTGTCAGACACAACAAGCTGCAAGCAGCTTGGGATGGTCCCTACAGGGTGGTAAGAAAGGTAAGTGATGTTTACTACATGGTGGAACTGCTAGGCAGAAGGCAGGGGCACAAATTGTACCATGTTAACATGATGAAACCTTACCATGTTAGGGAGGCCCTTGTGTTGAGCATTTTCAATGGATCCAGGAGGAGTCTGAGGGAGATCTGGGGACTGATCTCCTCAGTGAGGCTCTGGCTGACACCTCAGTAGAAGGGGTAGCAATGTCCCAGCAGCTATCTCATACCCAGGTTCGATAAATCCGAGCAGTGTTTCAGGAATTTGGGTACATGTTCACTGGGAAACCAGGGTACACCCACCTAGTGCAGCACCAGGTGGATACAGGACCCCAAAGGCCTATTTGGCAGGCCCCTTATAGGGTGCCTGAGACAGTCAAACAGACTATGAGGGAAGAGGTACAGGAAATGTTGGAACTAGGGGTGATTCAAGAGTCCACCAGTCCCAGAGCCTCCCCAGTGGTGCTGATGCCAAAGAAGGATGGCAGCACCAGGTTCTGTGTGGACTACAGGAAATTAAATAGTCACACAGAGTCGGATGCTTACCCCATGCCTAGGACAGATGAGGCCCTAGAACAGCTGGGTGGGGCTAAGTATCTAACAACCATTGATCTTACCAAGGGTTACTGGCAGGTGCCCTTGACTCCCAGTGCTAGAGAGAAGTCAGCCTTTGTGACTCCTTTTGGCTTGTATGAGTTCACAAAGTTGTCCTTTGGGTTGAAAAATGCCCCAGAGGCTTTCCAGAGGCTGGTAGATTATATCCTAGCAGGAGGGTTTGCCCTTGCTTACCTAGATGATATTGTCATCTACAGCCATTCCTGTCCAGAGCACATTCAGCATGTCAGGGAGGTGCTGGGCAGACTACATAGGACAGGGTTGACCATTAAGCTGAGTAAATGTCAGGTAGGTATGGCAAAGGTCTCCTACCTAGGACATAACATGGGGAGTGGTAAAATAAGGCCAGAACCTGCCAAAGTGGGAGCTATGCAGGCATGGCCTGCACCTGTTGCTAAAAAGCAGGTGAGGGCATTTTTAGGGACAGCAGGGTACTAAAAAAAGTTCATCCCCAGTTATAGTTCCATAGCTGCTCCCCTCACAGACCTGACAAGGAAGAACAGGCCAGATAAGGTAGTGTGGATCCCAGCATGTGAGCAGGCATTCCAGAAGCTTAAAGAAGTGTTGGGAGGATCCTCTGTTTAAGCCAGTCCAGATTACAGCAAAGAATTTGCTGTGCAGGTGGATGCTTTGAACCATGGGGTGGGGACTGTACTTAGCCAGATTTCTTCAGAGGGGGAAGAGCACCCAGTGGTTTATCTCAGTCATAGGTTCCAACCCAGGGAGGAATGCTATGCAGCTATAGAAAAGGAATATCTGGCCATAGTGTGGGCACTTCAGAAATTTCAGCCTTATATGTATGGAAGAAAATTCACTATTATGACAGATCACAACCCTCTAACATGGTTAAACAGAGCCAGTTAGCAAAATGCCAAGTTGCTAGGATGGAGCCTGGGGTTGCAAGCATATGATATGTCACTGCAGTACCGCAGTGGGAGTAGCAATGCCAATGCAGATGGGCTCTCAAGACATGGAATGGGGTAAGTATACTCAGATAAAGCTAACCCTCTCAAGCGGCATTTCTCAAGGGTCACTTGAAAAACTAGCTTGAGTTCTCCGGGGGGGGGGGGTGTGAAGACTGGTAGAGATGGGTGAGGGCTGCCAGCCTAGACAGATAGAATTTTATAGATAATTCTATCATTTGTAAATATGAATGTGAATCACAGGCTTGTTGTCTTAAATGTAAAAAATGCTGTTACAAAAATGTGGCGACAGTGCTCTCTACTAACCCAGTAAAAGCATGTTGTGACCCTTTGATCTAAAGTTGGCTCCAGTCCGGCTAGATGAATGCTTCCCGCCTATTGTTTTAAGGCTAAAGTTAATGACCAGAATTTACATGTGGAATGTCTTTATTGCTCTAAGTGTAAAAAAATGTAAATGCAGTTTCTTTCAGCCTGGGAATACCAGGAAAGTGTGACATTATGTAATGTTTTATTAGATCTGCAGTTTTAATTTAAACAGAAAGAACCAGAAGGCATTAAGCATTTTTGTCTGGACTATCTAACTCACAGTACTCTGCTTTGATCTATGTAAGTAAGCTATCTGACTTGTGTTTTCTTGTAGCAATAGCTAGGAATTAGAAAGATTAGACTTACCCCAGGATTCTCCAAAGCCTGCACAGAGTGCAAGATGAGTGCTGTAACTCACGCAGGCAATATGTCTGCCGTGCGATCCAGGAACAGCCGGCAGGGGTGTGCATGAGAACTCCAGCAATAATCTTGCACGGACTAAGCCCTGGTATGCAAATCACCTCATTTGCTGGAGAAATCCATGTAAATTATGTGATATTGCAATCCAGGAAGCTTGCAATAGTCAGTGCAAGACAAGTGCAATCTGCAGAAGTGTACTCGGTTACTGACCGAGTACATTTCTGCATATTCCAAAATGGATTTATGACAGCTCCAAATAAAGGCTGCATATTATGGAGGAAGCATGCCAATGGCCAAGTTGAAGGCCATTGGCATTGCAAACTGTTTAAAAAATGAATAAAGCAACTTTAATTTTTATTTCACCGATCTCGGCTGTTTAAGCATAGGGCAGCAGCAGGCAAACGGGATCAGGGGAAAAATAATAAAATAAACTGAAAATGTCAGTATTCTTCCATGCAAGTCAATGGCAGGCAAAAGACAACTTGGCCAGTGAGTAGTGGTTGCTAAGGGGAAAGGCTCAGTGTGGGACATGTAACTATGCATTAGTAGGCAATCCTATGCAAATGAGGGAAAGGTTAGTGAATCACAGATTTTCCCAGGGTGTGAGGCAGGTCCCAAGAGTGTAAGAGTATAAATAGCTGGGTGCAAGACTAGGATATAGGTGACATCATGGGGGGTGTGTCAGGCATACTGTAAGCGGATTGGAGACCTGTGGCTCGAGATTGCTCCTAGGTTAGCACAGCTAAGCCAGGGGTGTGTCTAATCCTGCCTAGCACACTTTACAAAGTGTAAGTGGGTGTGTCCTACAGGAAGAAAAAGGAAGTTAAACCAGGAAAAAGCAGCTCTGTGCACATATGAGCACTCTGTTTGCACGGCGCGCACACGGGCTTAAACAGGGAGGCAATGGGAAGAGAAAACAGCACTAGGAAGGTAATCAAGGAGAACTAGCTTAGCTGACAGGTGAAATGTATTAGAATCAACCAATTACACAGGCAGCAGACCAGCCCAACCCAGCACACCACTATAAACTATGCAAACACCTTTCCCCCTTGTTTTTCCCAAAAACCCTGTACCACCGGTGTATACAGATGGGGAAATTTTACAAAACGAAAGCAAGAGAAAAAAAGTTAGGGGCTGTCTTTGCTATCATAAACCAGCATGTGCAAAACACTGAGGGTGGTGAGGATCTGAATTCTGCTGAGCAACCCACAATGAGGAGACGAAGAACAGTGTACAGACCCAGGGTAACCTACTAAGGGCTACATGAGCTGGAGATAGTGGAGCACTATAGGTTGGACAGGGACCTCCTACAGCAAATTGTTGAACTGTGCCGGCCATGCCTCACACACAGAACTAACAGAGGGGAACCCATCCCAGTGGATACCAAGGTATGTGTAGGTCTAAGAATACTAGCTACAGGTACCTTCCAAAGGCCAACTGGGGATATGATGGGGATTTCACAGGCATCAGCATCCAGGGTACTCCACCAGTTCCTGGATGCCATGTCAGCACATGTCGGTGAGCATGTATATTTCCACATCACCCGTGAGGCGTTGGCCAGCAATATGCATCTCTTCCACCAGATAGCAGAATACCCTGAGGTAGTGGGTGCAATAGACTGCACACACATAAGCATTAAAACACCACCAGGTGAGTGGGGTAGGGTCTACATCAACTGCAAGGGCTTCCCATCCATCAACTGCCAGGTTGTGTGTGATGCCCAGGGCATAATAATGAATGTGTCTGCTGGCTGCCCTGGAAGCTACCACAATTCCCACATCTGGCATCTGACACAGCTGTACCAGATATTTGCCAATGGGAACATCCCACATGGTCACCTAGTGAGGGATGCTGGATACGCACTGGAGCCATGGCTGATGACACCTATCAGAAATGCACACACACCCGAACAAGAACTCCATAATAATGCACACGCACAAACACGAATCATAATAGAGCATGTGTTTGGGATGCTCAAGTCATGGTTCCGGTGCCTGGACACATCCAGTGGAGCCTTGCAGTACTCACCAACTACATGTACCCAAATTGTCCTTGTATGTGCCATGCTACACAATATGATCCTGTAGAAACAGCTGCAGCAGGAACAGCACGGGGTAGGGCCACACAGCCCCCCCACCAGTGCAGAGGCCTGCACAGGCACAGAGTGACTCAGAGGAGGAACAACCTGAGCCTGCTCCAGTAGGCAGAAGGAGGCGTGCCCAGTATGCCCTGGCCTTGGCCAAGAGGCAACACATAGCACATGCACTGACACAGTAGGGACCTAGGGAATGACACCTCTCTCCTACTAGCACATACAGTAAAAGAGATGCCAAACATGATGCTACCTGTGCTCAACCATGTACAGGGAGTGTACTATGTGCATTCGACATAGGCAGCCCTGCATCACCACCCTCAATACTGGGACACCCACAAGGTGAGTGACTCATGCATGTCAGTTGGGGGGGGCACATACCCAACAACAGTCACAGCCAGCAGGATAGGTGTAGAGAAACACAAACAAATGCTGTACTATGGCCTCTGAATGAGTCCCATGGGTAACCCCTACCCCAGCCAAACACAGGCAGACTACAGCAGGCCAGCCAGTTGGATGTCAGTTGTGAAGGCTAGGAAGTCAGAAACATATCTAGGGAGTGAAAGCTATGATCTATAGTACACTGGTATGCCTCTAGCCAGCACGATAGGTAAGACTACAGCCTGAAATGGTGTAACCAACATACCAGTACAGTCCTAGCAACTGTGTAAAAGTGTAAGGTGTGCCCCACCATTCCATGTATTACGGTAACAGTCAGGTGTGCCCCCCCACCCCTGTGTAGAAATGTAGAAATGGTTTGGTGCCCCCCCCCCCGCAAAGCAGAAATGTAGCAGCAGTCAATGCCAAATGACTGATGTATACCCTGCAGACACAGCATGCTACCTGTTGGTGTACAGCACAAAGGTCAGCACCGCAGTACAAACCACCTGCTCACACACTTAAACACAAGAAGACCATGTCAGCAAACAACAGTGGACCAGACATATCTGGCAGTTGCAGTTCTCAGTGCAGACACATGTCAGTATGCACCCCTCCTGCCTTGCATAAACAATGGATAGGAATACAGACATATATGTAAGGACAACAAACTATAATAAGACAAAGGTAGATGAACATAGATTTGTTGAAGAGAGTGATCATGACAAGGAGACATCTGGGCCATTCCCACCCAGCACACAGCCAAAGGGCCCCAAACACATGAGGTGCAGGAGTCACTCAGTGCAGATATTAACCACCATTCTCTGTCAGCATAACAGCATGTTGCATGTGCCAGCTGTGCAACATGACTGTACAAGGAAAATGTCACTTAGTAGCTGTATACACATACCTGTGGCATATGACCCTGTGTGTGCCCGCATGTAGCATGTCAACCCCAACATGAATGTGTTACTGCCCATGCAAACACCACCCTCCCCACAGCAGTATCATGACAAGCCTGCTGAGGCCATCCAATGTGAAATACACCTTTGGGGGGGCTGTATCTCAGTAATCCCCATGGCGCATCCCATAACTGTGTACAGCTGTACTGATAAACTAGTTAGGAAGTAGTCCTAGCCCCAGACTTGGCAACTGTGTGAGTGTGTGTATGTGTACATGTCTCGCTATCTGGCTGTGTAGAGATAAATGCTTGTTAGGCTACTCACACTCAATACAGTTCATATACACAACATTGGCAAGGCTGCAGATGTCATGCACCTAGAAATACACCTCTGTGGAAATCATAGCCCAGTAATCTCTGTAGCATGTCTTGTAACTGTGGACTGCTATAGTGTGATAAAGTAGTGAGGTAGGTGTTCTAACCCCAGACCTGACAACTGTGTGTGTGTGATGCTGTAGGAATCTGTGTGTGTGTTTGACTGAGTAGGGATCAATGTTTTTAGGCCACTCACACCCCGTACAATACACATACTTGACTTTGTCAAGGCTGCTGATGTCACTCACCTAGAAATACACCTCTGGGGAAATCATAGTCTAGTAATCTCCGTAGCGCGCCTTGTAACTGCATACTGCTGTAGTGTGATAAAGTAGGGAGGTAAGTGTTCTAACCCTAGACCTGGCAACTGTGTGTTCATAGGTTCATAGGTAGGTACTAGGCTATCTACCCTGGGGCCTATACAAGCCCAGCCAAAAAGGTACCCTGGCTTTTGCCACCCAAGAAAATTATTTTCCTGTGCCACTGTCAAGCAGAGCCACAGAGGTGATCCCCGGGGTGAATTTCCTATTTCCCATCCAATCATCAAGATTTTTCTTGAAAAGTGCTAATGAGGAGCTTTGTTTGATATATATAGGTAATTTATTCCAAAGTATGGGAAGTCTCTGGGACAGGAATCTATCCCTCCGGCATGTTCTGTTTATTGTTATGACAAGGTTTAGGTCCCTAGAGTGTGCAGCTCAGAGGGAATGGGATTTCTTTAAGTGGGGCATGTCCAACAGCTCTGGGTTTGACATAGCTTTGTATGTTAGGCAGAGATCACCTCTGAGCAGGCGATATGTGACAGAGTAAAGCTGGAGTTTTTTGAGACAGTCTGCATTGGGCATCTGTTTGAGGCCAGTAATCCTCTTTGTGAGGTATTTCTGCAGCCTTTCCAGTTGTTGCAGATGTCTTGTGAGGTACATACCAAAAGGGACATTGTACTTTATAATGGGTTTAATGAGTGATGAGTAGAGCGGAACAATGACCTCTTTTTTTCTGGATGAGAAACCTTTTGTGATGAGGTGTGCCACATAGAAGGATTTCCTGACCACTGTGGCGATGTGATTATCAAAGGAGAGACTACTGTCCACCTGTGTCCCAAGGTCTCTTATCACACTTTCAGTGTTAAGTATACTACCACCTATGTTCTAGTTCATGGGTACAGAGTTTTTACCAAAGGGAATGACAATGCACGTTTTGGCATTGAGCTTGAGGCCATGGCTTTGACACCAGGCATCTGTCTCAGTGAAGCCCTTTTGTAGGATGTCCACATCGTTAGGAGTTTCAATTATGGATCCTAGTTTGCAGTCATCTGTGAGCTTAGTTAGCCAAAGACCTTCTGTGTTAGCATGTACTTCAGAGAAGTAGATAGGAAAAAGGAGAGGACCCAGGACTGAACCCTGTGGTACTCCACTTGTCACTGGTCTGAAGTCAGATTTGGAGTCTGCTACTTTCACAGTGTGGGTTCTGTCAGTGAGCCAGTTGGCAACCCATCTTGTGACATGGGGTGTTATACCTAGTTTAGTGAGTTTATCTATAATTCCAGAGTGGGGGATGATGTCGAAAGCCTTGGCAAGATCTAGATAGGCTGTGTGAACCACCTCACCCTTGTCTACGATTTTGGTGACTGCTTCAAAGAAGTCTATCAGGATTAGGAGACATGATCTGCCTTTTACAAACCCAAACTGGGCGGGGTCCAGAGTTTGGAGATTACCATTGTCTTTGTTTATAAGTTCCATAATGATACGTTCCATGGCCTTGAAGACCAAACTCGGCAGGCTAATGGGGCGGTAGTTCCAGGGGTCCATGGTGGCTCCCCCCTTGTGGAGAGGGATAACCGTCGCTGTGCACCATTCAGCAGGCACAAAGCCTGAGGTGAGTCTATGATTGAACATGGTACTTAGGTGGGGTGCCAGTTCGTTCTGTAGTTCATGTAGAATGCAGCCTGTGATATTGTCTGGTCCCATGGATGCTGTGTTCTTGGCTTTGGAAAGTTTGTTTTTTACCTGTGCAGCCATGATTACAGGAACTTTGCATTATTCCGGTATAGAGATGGGTTCTTTAGTGGGTGAGAGGGGGGGTAAAGTTAGCACTGAACCTATCTGCCAGGATGTTGGCAATATCAGTTGGGTCTGTATATTTAGTGTCATTGTTCAGTAACTCAGAGCAGATCTGAGTGTTGCCATTGAGATTCTTGACATAGCTATAGAATGCTTTGTGATTGTCTTTAGAATCAGTGGTGATTTTTTTTGTAACTAGCTTTGGATGATTTTATCAGTGATCGCAGCTTCTTACTGAGGCTGACTAGGGAGCTCCTCCACTCATGGGATTTTACTCTCTTTTGCAACAGTTTCTTCCTTCTGTTGTACAGTTTGTTTATGGCAGGGGACCACTAGATTGGCTTCCTTTTTTTGGAGGATAGCGTCTTGGTTCTGTTTGGGATAGCATGATCCATGCACTCATGTAAATGCTTATAAAGTGCAATTTTGTAGGATTCAGTAGTCATAACTGTATTGTCCATCTGCATGGGTGTCATGAAGTTCACCACTTCTGTCTTTAGAAGCATGAAGTTGGCTTTGGAGAAATTTTTTACCATGGTTTCCTTAATGGGGGGTGGGGGCAGGATATGGATATCTCGGGTAATTAGTTTATGGTCAGATCGGACCAATGAGGCATTGAATTCAGGTGTGGAACACCGGTCACTCATGTTGGTAATGACTAGATCTAGGATATTGTTGCCCCTGGTGGGGATGTGGATAAGTTGATCCAGGGCATTGGAGTTTATGAATTCCAGAAAGCGTTGAGCGAAGGAGTTTGTACATGAGTAGTTTTCTCAGTTAATGGTGGGGTAGTTGAAATCACCCATTATTAGGGTGTTTGGTTGAACCGTAATATTTTCCAGTACATCAAGAAAAGAGAAGTGGGAATCCTGGGACATGGTGGGTGATCTGTAGCAAGCTACAATTTGGATTGCAGTTTTGCCCAGAGTTAGTTGCACTTAGATATCCTCGGCTGCATTATGCTGACCAACTAGCAACTAGGTGTGGATATCCTTAATGAATATGGACATGCCTCCGCCTTTGGTGTTCTGGTCCAGGTTACATGGCTGAAAAGTGTGGTATAAGTTATAGCCTGGTAGTGCAGGGGTGCTCTCTGGAGCCTTGAACCAGGTCTCAGTCACTGCACAGATATCGATGTTCTCCATTTTAAGGAGTGCCTCAAGTGAGTGCATTTTGAGATTTAGACTTCAAGCATTGAGTAGCATCACCCTCAACTGTTGCTTGCCTGTTCCTGTTACGGTGGTGAATTTGTCATTTGAACCTTGCCTAAAAAAGGCACTATAGGGGCGGCAAGAATCTTAACCAGTATCCAGAATCCCAGGGGTGACAGGTGCAGGCCATCTCTGGCAAAGCATCATGGTCTGTCCACCATGGCATCCCAGGCAGACAGATACTGGATCCCTTTGGAATGGCACCAGAAGCTTAGCTAATTGTTGAAGTCAATCATTTTGTCCTTGTACTGCGGCATCATTTTGGGTGATGGCAGAATGCTACTCAGGGCTAGGGTCATACCTTCCTGGGCTACAAGATCGGAGAGCTCTTCCATGTCTCTTTTCATGTAGTCCAGGGAGGTACATCTCAGGTCGTTCACACCAACATGGACAATGAAAGAGTCATATTTATACTTGTTGTGGAGTGACCTGAGTGCATGGGTTATGTGGTGGATCCTGGCACCCGATAGGCAGCTGACAGTAACCTTCTCCTTGTTTAGCTTGGTGAGTTGGACATCAGTGTGCCTGACTATAGAGTCACCTATTACTAGTGTGTTGAGTACGTTGTTTTGCCTTATTGGTTGTAGGTGAGTGGCACACTGAGTCTGTGGGCTATGTGTCATTTGGGTTGTGTTGGGGGGGTAGAGGTTGCTTGCAGTTCTGCTTTGGAGCTCTCTGTTGCTTGTGCAGATTATTATTGAAAGCCTCTGCAAATGTTTTTGTGTTTCTATGTGTGGATTTTGGTGGTGTAGATTTAGTGAGACTATGTGATGAATGGGGTGTGGTGCAAGTGTTTACTTCTCCTCTTGACTGACAAGTTCAGTCTTGATTGGAGAGAGCTTTACCTCCAGTTAGGCTAGATAAGTGCATCTCTCACAGGTTGTAGTGTTGGCTGTTAGGTGGAGAGGATTGTCTGTGTACATGAGGCAATTTCTACATTGCCCCAAGATGCCCAGATTCATCAGATAAGCAGGAGAGAACACTGGGAGCTGACCCTTAGACATGCCTGAATAAAAAAACTATTTTCCTCTTGATAAGTGGGGAAAGTGAATACAAGAGCTGATTTCTCTAAGCAAGTAAGGAAAGTAAGTACCAAAACTGTTTTCCTCTAGGTAAAGAGGAAGGTTGAGTGCTGTAGTAATTAATAGGTTATTTAGTGCTTACAAGTTCTGAACAAGTGCTGATCATGAATCAGCAAATTCAGGTGCTAAAACTAAGAATCTGTGTCTGGACTAAACTAGTTACAGGAAAGGAGGGAAACAAGTGCAAATGCAGACTTTTAAATCAGAAAGTTGAGAGAGATGGAAAAACTGCCCAAATGGCCAATAACTACAGTTTCTGGGTCAGAACCACTCCTTATGTGACAGATAGGTTACCTAATGCTTACCACTCCCACTGATAAGCTAGAAGGCTTCCCTCAGACACAGAAAGCTTGGCTCAGAAGCTTACATACAGTCCTGGATACAGCAAATCTGAATCTGGACTACCCTAGTTACAGGAAAAGTATTTTTTTAACATATATATATATATATATATATATATATATATATATATATATATATATATATATACACACACACACACACACACACACACACACACACACACACACAGAAAAGTAGCTAAAACAGCAGTAAGAACAATTCAAATGCAGTGCAAGCTAGCACACATGAGCATGTAGCAATGTTAGACCAAACAGTTTAAAAAATGCAATTAAATTAAAAATGACTAAAAACAAGTGAAGAAGGAGTCTATTAGGTAGAATGAGATAAAGAGATGGGACTGGGGGGAGTGTCCCAGATCAAATCTACAGTGGGGTCAGGCAACTGCAAAAGCCTCCAAATTTAAACAAGACAGGAATAGGGAGGGAAAACCAACACCTTCAGCAGAGATCTGAAGAACTATACAGTGAAGCAAAAATAACAGTGCGCAACTCTGAAGTCAGCCAGCAATGATATAAAATTAGTCAAACAACAATTACCAGTACACAACTCTGAAGTGCCAGAAAAATATACTCAGCTCTGTATATCTCCAGATAATTTGAAGAGCACTCTGTCAGGTCTCAGGAAGGCACCAGCAATGATATGCAGGCTGTTACTAAGAGGGTCTAATTTTATGTAAGTAATCCTTGAGATAGTCAGATAACACACAGGATGTAAAACTCATTATACCAACATAAGACACAGAGAAATAGGGGGAGGGGGGATCACCTTCAGCAGAGATCTAAAAAACTATACAGTGAAGCAAAAAAAGCAGTGCACAACTCTGAAGTCAGCCAGCAATGATATAAAATTAGTCAAACAACAATTACCAGTACACAACTCTGAAGTGCCAGAAAAATATACTCAGCTCTGTATATCTCCAGAAAGTTTGAAGAGCACTCTGTCAGGACACAGGAAGGCTCCAGCAATGATATGCAGGCTGTTACTAAGGGTCTAATTTTATGCAAGCAATCCTTTAGATAGTCAGATAACATACAGAATGTAAAACCAGTTATACCAACTTAAGACACAGAGAAATGGGGGAGGGGGGAAAGCACCTTCAGCAGAGATCTGAAGAACTATACAGTGAAGCAAAAATAACAGTGCACAACTCTGAAGTCAGCCAGCAATGATATAAAGTTAGTCAAACAACAATTACCAGTACACAACTCTGAAGGGCCAGAAAAATATACTCAGCTCTGTATATCTCCAGATAGTTTGAAGAGCACTCTGTCAGGACACAGGAAGGCTCCAGCAATATGTGTGTATGATTGTGTGTGTGTGTGTGCCTGACTGAGTAGGGAGCAATGTTTTTAGGCCACTTACACCCAGTACAATACACATACTTGACTTTGTCAAGGCTGCTGGTGTCACTCACCTAGAAATGCACCTCTGGGGATATCATAACCCAGTAATCTCCGTAGCGTGCCTTGTAACTGCATACTGCTGTAGTGTGATAAAGTAGTGAGGTAGGTGTTCTAACCCCAGACCTGGCAACTGTGTGTGGGTGATGGTGTATGAATCTGTGTGTGTGCGTGTCTGACTGAATAGAGAGCAATGTTTTTAGGCCACTCACACCCCGTACAATACACATACTTGACTTTGTCAAGGCTGCTGATGTCACTCACCTAGAAATACACCTCTGGGGAAATAATAGCCCACTAGTCTCCATAGCGCACCTTGGAACTACATACTGCTGTAGTGTGATAAAGTAGTGAGGTAGGTGTTCTAACCCCAGACCTGGCAACTGTGTGTATGTGCATTGGTGTGTGAATCTGTCTGTGTGTGTGTGTGTGTGTGTCTGACTGAGTAGAGAATAATGCGTTTTAGGCCACTCACACCCCGTACAATACACATACTCAACTTTGGCAAAACTGCTGATGTCACACACCTAGAAATACGCCTGTAGGAAAGTCATAGCCCAGTAATCTCTGTAGGGCGTCCTGTAACTGTGTAATGTAGTAGTGCGGTGTAGGACTGTGGTAGGGTTCCATCTCCACTCATGGCAGTTCTGGATGTTTTATGTGTGTTGCAATGTCTGTGTATGGAGCATTGCAGCATAGGCTACTCACTCGCAGTACATTTCAAATGCCCTACATTGCCAATTCTGCTGATTTCATTCATTGTGACTAGACTCCCTCATATAGCCTTTTCCTTCCTGTGATTCTATCCTTTGCATTACCTGTGCCTCCCCCTAAAGCCTCACTGTTTGGGCTCTTACACTCCATTGCTAGAGACTTTCTCTCTTTGCACTTTTTCACTACCTGTTAACCTCAGACCTTTGGGCTCTCTCCTGATTCCCTAAAGCCTTCCTGCCTTTATCTCTCTCTCTCTGCTAACTTTAAGCTTTGCTTTCCAGTATCCCCTCCATCCTCCTCTTCCCAGCCAGTAGCAATATCTCTCTTACTGATTGTTTTCTTGGTCTTCCTGGTCCCGGGTGTTTGCCCCACTCCGTTCGCCCTCGCTACGCTCGGGCTCTCTTCGCTCCTCTACCCTACCCCCATTCCCACCCACCGCATTACAATTTCATATATACCATCCTGTCCCTCCCCTTCCCACTACCCATCCAATAGCTGTTAACTTCCTGTCCTAGCTCTAACAACTGTGTACCCACTCTACCTGCCTTTCCCCAATAACCTGATACAACGTTTTTATACATAACTCCTTACTCCAAACTTCTTCTGTAATTAAGAACTCTATCATATTATTCCTCTCCAATATAAAAATGAAACATCTTATTATTTCTATCCCATTCCTATTTCTCCTCTCAACCCAAACCTCTTATCACTTCCCCACCCCTTTCTTGCACTACATTCCACAACCACCTGCAACTCTGCAAACTTCACAACATCCTCTTTTTGCTTCATTTCTCCTGCTTTATTTAACCTCCCTGTCACATGTATACACAAACTACCCCAACTGCACACAATTCTGCCTAACTCTAAATCTAAAACCAAACTCTGCAAACTACATTCACACTTCCCTCGACTCTCACTACCCACTACTAGCAGACTGTTATCAGGAGATATACACCCCAATCATGGCCCAAACTCCCCCCCTCCCAGCCACCCACACTGCTCATCCTCACCCCCCTCCTCCTTCATCAAACAAATCTCAACCTTCCCTGCCCACTACAACTGGATCATCTCCCTCCAAACACCTTGTCATATACTCTCTAAATATTCAAAGCCTAGCCAACAAAATCACTGACTTCCATGCCTGGATAACCCATACAACCCCTCACATCCTCACACTATCTGAAACCTGGCTTAAACCACATATCTCTGAAAATGAAATTCTTCCACCAGGCTATAACATATATCGCTCAGATAGATATCCAAAAAAAGGTGGTAGAGTCGCCATCCTCCATTCTAACAGCCTCAATCTATCACCACTTCCCATAACAGTCCCCAACTTCCACCCAGCATAACTTATAATACTCAACTGCCACCTCAACCCTCATAAGAAAATAGCTATTGCTTCTATCTATATCCCTCCTGGAAACAATCTAAACAATCTTGAAAACATACTGTCCTGGTTTTCCCATAACATAACTTATGAAACCCTCATCTTGGGAGATGTCAACTTAGACTGGTCCAAACTGAAAATTGACTCTCCTGAAAATAGTATTAACTTACACGGCTTCCATCAACTCATATCATCCCCCACCCGACTCCATAGAAATACATCTTCTAGCTACATAATAGACTGGATACTTACCAACTGCCCCCACCATTACCACAACTGTATTACTCTACCAGACCAACTTAGTGATCATCTCCCCACCTCTGTCCTCAGATTCAACACTCAACCCTCCAAACATCATCTCTATCGGGACTGCCGTACACTCACCAATTTTAATCTAACACAATTCAACTCAAATCTATCTTACATTGACTGGTTCTTCCTAAAAAATATCCCACTGGATGAGGCAGTCAGCAGCTTTAATAACATCTTCCTGAATACCCATAACTCCCTTGCTCCTTCTAGAAGAATTTGAATAAAACCAAATCATGCCCCATGGCTCTCCAAACAAACTAAGCCCCTCATGCTCAACAGAGATAAAGCCTGGAAAGCCTGGACCAAAACCAAAGAATTATCTCACCTTCACCACTACAAGCACCTCAGAAACCTTACTAAGAAACAAGCCAATGCAGATAAAAAGTCCTACTACAACTCTGGCCAACTTACTTACAAAGCAAACCCTCAGAAATTCTGGACTACAATAAACAGAATCCTGACCCCAGGCCATCCATCAACACCCAGCCCCTACCCCAACACAAACCGTCTAGATACAGCTACCCTTCTTAGCAATCACTTTATCAATACTATTCAGTCACTTATCCCATAAAACTGTAAGACTACTCCCCTGTCTACCCCACTCAGCCTACCTGACAATCCTCCATTCTCACTACACCCTGTCTCCGCCTCTTCTTTATAAACTCAAACCCTGTTCCTCCTCCACTGATAATCTACCACCTACCTTCCTCAAACTAGCTGCAGACACCATAGCCTACCCAGTGTCCATATTAATTAACAGATCTATACAAGAATCCACTGTCCCCACTCTCTGGAAATCTTTTTTCACCATTCCTGTACACAAAGGTGGCAATTCTACTGGCCCTTCTAATTACCAACCCATAGCCATCCCATCTCTCTAAGATTCTTGAAAAATGAGTCCACTCCCAACTACTCAACTACCTGCTTCAACATAATCTCCTCACCCCCACTCAACATGGCTTCCGTCCTCACCACAGCACAACTACTGCCCTACTATCCTTTACCCATACCATTGCTGATGCCCTGGACAAAAATAAACTTCTATCCTGTCTCTTCTTTGACCTCTCAAAAGCCTTTGATACAGTCTCACATCCCCTACTGCTATCCAAACTTGATAATCTTAACGTATCTACCTCCACCCTTACCTGGTTCTCTAGCTACTTAACTCACAGGAAACATTCAGTAAGATGGCTCTCTTCCACTTCTCCTTTTATACCTGTTCCAACAGGAGTTCCCCAGGGCTCCATCTTGGGACCCCTCCTCTTTAACATCTTCACTAATGACCTCCACACATCTTGTAAACAATCTTCCCTCATCCAATATGCTGACGATTCTACCCTCATATGTATCTCTGACAGCATATCCGAACTGCATACTCTTACCCAACAGACCTTCCTCTCTACTGAACAGTGGCTAGCCTATAACCTACTGATCCTCAACCCCAAAAAGACCAAACTATTACTTTTTTTTCCCCACTCTCTCTCTTACCACAAAACCACCTTTACTATCACTTCTTCAAATAACACTACTATCAAACCTGAAACACAAACTAAACTTCTAGGAGTCATTATCGATGATGAACTGAAGTTTAATACACACTTACTTCACAGTATAAAAAAGACTCACCAGAAACTAGGTCTTCTATATCGTAACAAAATATACCTAACATCCAATGCTAGACTATCCCTTGCCCAAGCTTTTCTCCTTCCCTCCCTTCTTTATGCTGCCCCTATATTTACCCATATCCAAACTACTACCTTAAACAAACTTCAACAAACATACCATAAGTTAGCTAGATTTTTTACAAACTCAGCATATAATGCACACCACTACCTATCCCTTAACTCCCTACACTGGCTTGAATTTCCCCACTTATTGCAGCTATCTCAACTTCAAATGCTACACTCTCTTCTCTACAAACCTTCATTCTGCCCTACCCTCTCTTCTTTCATCTCAATTTATTCTCCTCCCCGTACTCTTCATACCTCTAACCAACTACTGCTACAAACCCACCAACCCAAAAAAACTATCGGCAAATACCTCTACAAATCCTCCATTGCCCAAACCTGGAACAAACTTCCCAGGGACATTTGTTCCATCATTCACTCATCCCACTTTAAAGAAAAACTCAAGGCTCATCTACTAAAATATAAAATCTGTCCTTGCCAAGCCCCAACTTGATAACTTTCCCCATAAGCTATGTCATTCCACCTTTTTTTCTTAACCTGTTTTTGACCAAATCAAGCCTTTTTTTCTCCCCAAATCTCTGATACCTGCACTGACAAAACAAACCATTAATGTAAATATGTAAATATGTAAATATGAAACTACACTGCTACCCTGTAATATAATACAGGTATACTGCCTTTAATTTTCTACTTTGATTTGTCTAACATATATATTGTGAAACCAATTTGTTCATATTCAACACTGTATAACGTTTGTCTCTTTTTTTAAGTATTATCATCTATTTGTGTAAACTGTGCTTGTAAAATACCTACTTAGTGATTGTATAACCTCTATTGTAAACTGCTGCATTTTCTTGGAGTTTTTCTCCTCGGGTCTCCACTGAAAATGGGTCCCAAGCCCAGTTGGACTAACCCGGTTAACAAATGTCAATAAATAAATAAATAAATAAATAAAATTGTGAAGTAACACTTTGGGGAGAAAGTTCTTTAGTAATGCCTGTGGTGTGCCCCATAACAGCTCTATGCTGTAGTGTGATATAGACCTCTCTCAGGGGTTCTATACCCACTCATGTCAGTTGTGGATGTTTTGTGTGTATCTCATTGGCTGTGAAGGGAGCAATGCATTTTAGGCTAGTCACTTGCAGTACAGTTGAAATGCCCTACTTTGGTAATCCTGCTGATGTCATTCACTGTGAAATATGCCGGTAGGGAAATAGTACTCCAGTAATGTCTGTGGCATACTATAACTAGTTAGGTAGGGGTTATACTCCCAGACATGACAGGTGTGTGTGCATGTGTACATTGTGGAGTGGGTTTTGCTAATTTATTTTATGGTGACCCTACTATATATCACAATGTTACCCATACAAGGATAACAGATGTGCATTGTGGAGGAGGTTTTGCTCATTTATTTTATGGTGACCCTACTATATATCACAATGTCAACTATACAGAGATAACAGATGTGCATTGTGGAGGGGGTTTTGCTAATTTCTTTTATGGTGACCCTACTATATATCACAATATCAACCATACAGGGATAACAGATGTAAATTAGCTGGGAGGCTCGGGTGCAAAGCCATACCCATACATGTGACATCAAGGCCAGATAATCCAAGTTAGCAACCCCACTATTACCCAGAGCACACACTCAACCCATGTGTCATATGAACACACATGCCTAGGCAGCATGCAATACATGGGTAGTACACTGCATATTGGCCACTGATAGTAGCTATGCAGTGATAGCAGTGGGTTACACAGGGCATGTCACCCTGCCCATCTGTCCAATATGCATGTACATGCAGACAGTGCACCTCTACCATGTTTCCCAATGGACAGCTGTACCACCTGTGGTGCCTTCACATGTGACTCACAATGGACATACCATGCCTGACAACATGTCCTGTATGGACAGATGACAATGACATCAGGGAATGCTGTTGGCATGCCATCAATGTAGGTGAAGGGTAAACCTGCTGCCCAGTACCAGTTTCTGCCACAGGTGGGCAAGACTGGCACATCCGATGATAATCTGTGTTCACAACATGGGTCAGACACCCCAGGTACAGTTCCACATGTCACTGTACATGCATGTGGGAGGTATGCTCATCCCAGACACCATCCATGTCATGGATCAAGGAACACATACATGGCATGTGTTGTACAGCACTGGCCACAAACAATAGTCACCCAGGTGACTGGATGGAGGATGCAATACACACCTGTGTGGGCATATGCAGTAACTACAGGCCTGAGTCACATTGCAGACCATTGTCATGTGGCCTGATGCCAAGGTATACTCATTGTCTACCCTTGTACAGCCTGCTGGCACAGTTGACCACCACACACCCATGTAGACATGCACCCATGCATGTCAGAACTGGCACCCTATGTGTTCGTGTGTGTATTATATGGTGAGTATGTCCACTCCACACTCACTACAACCCCCCAGGGCATACTGAAGCATGATGTCTGATGTGTGACATTTCCTCATACCCTTTGCCCATACAGCCTCCATATGACCTGTGTGGTGCATGTGATACCTGCACATTGATGTATTGTGGCAATCCCATTAGTGACGAGTTGCACTCCTGGATCTGCCAAGTGTGTCAATGTGTGTGCATCCCTGTGTGAGTGTGCCTGTATTGCCACTGTCACCTGTACATGCAGACAGGCATGTGTACATCACCTACCGTATATCTACTGCATCCCTGTTGCAGATGTCACTCACCCTCACATATATGTTCTGAGTGCACCACATCAGGTAACCCATGTGGTGCATCCAATAACTGCATCAAACTGTGATAGCACTACATTGTTGTTGGGGTTTTGATACCCTGTGCTGGTAGGTGAGTGTCACGAACATGCTTCAGTTTTACACTCCCACCCCTCCCTGACATGTATTTGCCTCTGTCTGCTTCCCCCACTCCTTCTCTGGTGGATGTGGGGACCCACACCTGCCTTGCTTAGGCAGCAGCATGTGTATTTTATGTGATGCTCATGATCAGCTGATGGTCTCTGCACGAATTGCAGCCCTCCCCTAGCTGATTGCATGTGGAACAGCTGTGGTAACAATCCCATAGCCAATTTCATGGAAACACATTCCAATACCTAGGAACCTTATGGTGGTGTTGAGCCTTTTCAGTCACTGTGAGCAGGAACTAGATCTGTTGTTTGGCAAGTGGCATCCCAGATGGATTGGGGATTCACTTCCAACAACATACACTGTGGAAACAGGCCAACAAACAGGAGGGGGATGTGCCTGACCTGTCTACAGACTGAAAGTGCTGCTATACTGCATTTGGAGTAATGTTGGTTTAATAGTGTTTGTCTGGATATGTCTGTTGTACATGTAGTAATACCTGCCATGTCAGTTCCATGTATATGAGGAATCCCCATCTGCAGGGACATCTGCAGACTGGACAGTGTTGTGCCTATGGTTTCATGTGTTATCCACAGTGCATCCCTCTGTGGAACGCAGACAGTAGTGTGAGGATTGCAGTTTGTAGATGGTGAAGGCCATGACAGTTACTGACTTCATATCCCTCATAGGACATATGTTGCAACAAACACCGTTACAATGGAAAATATACAAGGTTATCACAGCAACATGTCTATACTAGCCCTGTGTATGTGCTGTCAACCACAATACTGTCAACATTTGTACATATGGCATGCATGAAGTGGTGCATATGTGCTGTATGCCATAAATAGTGTCATCATATCTGATAACAAGCCAGTGATATATCAGAGTGCTACACATGTCATGTACAGTAGGGGTTATATTTCATGACATAAGCTGGACATTCTGTGGATGATTGTACAATACTGAGGCCTGTGTAGTGATGGTGAATGTCGGCATTGTGTGTATTGTTAATATGTACTTTAGCCTGTGCACAGACTATGGTAAATGTCATTGTCCTACCTCTCCATCTATCAGATGTTACATGCTGCCCCACTGTATGGTACTGTTTCGCCGTACACATTTGTAGGGCCATACACACACATGTCCCAAACCACAGACAGCCATCAGACCAAACTGTGTAGCAGCCCAGTATATGTAGGGACATTCTGTGACTGGCACATATGAGGATGGTGTAGAACAGATAGTTCATATACTGTAATATTATGCTAGCCTACCATATGCGACTGTGTCTGTGTTCACATTGGTTGTGGTAATGCACTGTCACACAGGTGTATCTTACCCTGTGCTGTGAAAGGCTGTTGATCCTGCTATATATGCAAGTATATGTGCATTCCCCCAAACAATATGTAGGCCAGTTTTGAGCCAGTCTGCCTGTAGCCTGCACAGTGCATTGTTACATGCCTAGCAGCGTAGTGTACTTAACCAGTAGGATGTCATGTGCAGATATTTGCCAGATGTACTGCTGCTGGGCCTTCCTTAAATGTCAGGTATGTCAGACAGACTAGTGGGATGCTGTACAGATGTATGTCAATATCTAGTGGGTAGTATGTGTCCATGGCACCCCTGTACCAGCAGTCATTATGTGTCAGGCCAGAAAGGAGTGTGTGAGTCCAACACCTATGGTGCCAAATGTATACCAGTCGTTATGTGTTCTATCCATCTACATGGCTGTCTCCCATCTACATGGCTGTCTACATCCATATTGTCAGGCCCGATACACATGTGGTGCACTAAGGGAATATGTGCATACCTCTGGACTGTACAGGGTGTGTCCGAAGTTCCATATAAAGTGGCCAATATCTCTGGTGCACTCCACAGGGGCATTACATGCTAGCAGCGGTAATTTACAATGATGTCCGTAGGATGTCTGTCGGTAGCCAATGGCACACATGTTATAAGCAGATGTCAGCATCCACACACACCATGTCTGTGAAGACAATCCCAATGACAGTGGCAACAGGCTAGTAATGTACCTGCTATACATACCTGACATTCCCTTGCACTATGACATTGTGCCTGTAGGGGCTGGGGTACGGCTACACTCCATGTCCAGGACATATGGTGGAAATATATGTACACATACCAATCCAGATAGCCATATATATATAAAATGACACATGTGTACTACATTGAATTACCACTGTCATGGCAAGCACCCACTATAAATCCCTACAGCATGTGGCCATGGTCCCTTCACATTTTCTGTGTGACAGACATCCATCCTGTGTGTGGGCAGGTAGCAATACCTCTTACAGGAACACATGCATACACAGAGTGGACACATTTGTAGGAGGTTCAGGAACTACAGACAGACTGTGGGTAGAGTTCTGTAATGCTTTGCATAGTACTGGTGTTACAGGGTGTGTGTGTGTAATACTAGTGTATCTTGGAATGCAGTCTGTCTGCATAGGTCACTACTATGGGCCTACCTCTTGCTGGGCAGAGGTATTCATATCATGTGATGTCCGTCCACCACACGATCCCTGTGCCAGATATGATACTGGCAGTGTGTGTGTGTTGCGTGCTACCAGTACATGGCTACATCCATGTCTATATTTAACCTGAATTCCCTGACTAAGGATATGTTGCAGACTATCCTGTAACACCAGCACTTTGCTTAGTGTATGGCAACAGTGTTCCACATATATGCCTGTGTTTCAGCCTCTGTCCCCTATCTACATATCAAGCTCTGCACATTTGTCATACTGTCGGGGGTTGTGCTGTAGTGGGCTGTGAGTATATCACACTGCCATTGCAGCCATTAGTACACTGCCGTTGTATCCCTCACACATACACTGGGGCTGGGGCCATATACCTACACAACACATGTGCGCCTTTATGGACTGCAGAGGCCAGTGTATGTAACAGTGGTATATGGTCTTGTATTATTGAGTCCAGGTGGGGAACACCATTAATGACCTAGGCTGTTACAAATGTGGGGGTATCAGGGGTTAGCTGCCACTAGGTATGTGGATGTACAGTACCGTGTATATATATATATATATATATATATATATATATATATATATATATATATATATATATATATATATATATATATATATATATATACACACACACACACACACACACACACACACACACACACACACACATATATATATATATATATACATATATATATATGTATATGTATATATTGATATATATATATATATATATATATATATATATATATATATATATATATATATATACATATATATATATATATATATATATATATCAAAATATATGTGTATGTGTATCTGTATCCTGGGGACGTCGACGGCTTCCACATATTACATGTCCTGTGGGAGGCGGAGTGTACTTGATAGTGTATTGCAGGGCGCAGGTGTTTGGCTGTGGGTGGATGACTATTCGTACAAGACGTATAGTGTGTGGGGCCTCTCAGCCCCATTAACGGTGCATGTGGACATTGGTGTATTTGTCAATCTGCAAATGATATCTACAGATGTGTGGCCATATATACCCATATAGATATATTAACCTGCTAACAGATATATAGGTATATGTGCATAGATAGCGATATATATGTATTTAGAGGTAGCAAAACAACATATATATTTGAATACATGTGTATCTATACATATATGGGTATGTTGTATCTGTTAAGGTTGCACTATAGTTACACACGCAGACATCTATATGTTGGTAAACATTCTCTGCACTGTTGCATGACAGGACTGGCTGATATGTTTCTGAAACATTGAATATCTGTGTACCTGTCATGGCTTAGTGGTACATCGGTTTGCCTAGGGTGTGCAGAGTCCTTGGTTTGAGCCTTGCCAGAGTTGTTTAATTTGATGCTGGCCAGAACACGTCCCGTTGGATAGAGAGTGATTAAGGCACCGTAAAGCAGTTGTAAGCAGGTTTGTGTGTTCTGCCCAGCAACAAAATAAACAGGTCCTGCAAGGCTCAGAACCAAGACCCTGCACATCATAGATAAAGTAATTTACCAATAAGCCATGGCAGATATGCATAATCATGATATGTTCACATACATATCATCCAGCCCAGGTAAAGAACACTACAGGGAATGTATTCCACCAAGTAGATGTATTTGTGTGTGTATATATATTCATCATTGAATGGATATAACATATCTATATATGTAGATATAGGTATACACATATCTATATACATATATATGTATAAATATATATATATATATATATATATATATATATATATATATATATATATATATATATATATATATATATATATATATATATATATATATATATATATATATATATATATATATATATATATATATATATATATATATACAAGCCAATACATACAGATATACATAGATATGCATACACACAATATATATGTAAATATCCACATGTCCACAGATAGACAGCACTAGGAATGCATACATGTTAGCATATATATGGATCATTATTCAAAGGGAGAAGTCCATGTGTCCGGAGGCTGGTAGGCTTATAGTATGTTCCCATCATTGCACAGTCCTGCAATACATGCATAGCATGTGCAATGTGCGAATGTCAGTATGCATTCGCTCATTGCAGATTACGCAATTTGCTTGTGGATGCCACTATAGTGGGGATGGGGAATAATTGCCTATCCCCACTGTAGTGCACTGTAGGGGTTTGTATATCACAGTAGGTTGGTTGTGAGGGGGTCTGGCCCCCAGAGGGGGGTGCAGAGTGTCATGCACCCCGCCAGTACAATATGTATTCCAACTTGCAGTTTTATGTGTCAGCAAAGGTGCCTGTAGAACTACAGTTCTCTTAACTGTGGTGGAGTAAGAAACAATGGGTTAGT
The DNA here is from genome assembly GCF_019279795.1 of Protopterus annectens. Lineage (NCBI taxonomy): Eukaryota > Metazoa > Chordata > Ceratodontiformes > Protopteridae > Protopterus > Protopterus annectens. The sequence continues at coordinate 30,217,200 of NC_056727.1, read as the reverse complement.
CCTTTCTGTTTGCAGAAAGGGCCATTCAAAGGAATGATTGTTCCCCTGTCAAAGATGAACACATATATATCAATATAGGCATATATGGACATACATCTGTAGATGGAACTGGGAATGTAACCACAACATATATGTCCACATGCACCATTGATGGATTTGAAAGACCCAAACAACATAAATCTGGCATGGATAGGTATCCCCTCCCCACCAAATACGTCTGGCCTACAATACAATACCAACCTTAGCAGAACCCATAAGCAGGACCCTACATGACAAGGGCAGAACACATTAACAGTACTCCATCCCAACTGTAGGATGTAAGGCTGGCATTACTAACATATCATGCAGTACAGTCAAGTGACATGTCATGGTTGGGGAACCCCCTGGGCAGGTGCAGTAAGTAGCTGGGATCCCTCATACAATCCAATAGCCCTACACCTGACAATGATTTTACCAATGTTGGCAAGGACATCCACAAATCCACCATGTCAGCTGGGAACTACCACCCGGTAGCCGGATGACCGTGGTCTTCAGGGATATTGAACATACCATCAATGAACCCAAGGCCAATGTTACTGGTTATCTCAACACATGGGACGCTGCCAATGTTGGACTTGTCAAAGGCAGAGAATACAAGCTGAACCCCATGTACCTCCTCAACCCAATCATGGCAGGTGTAGATGAGGGTTAGGAGGTGCACAATGCCTATGTACATCATAGCAGGCTTTTGTACACCATCCCACTTGTAGGAATGTGTGTAGTTGTTACGGGCTCTACCTTCGTTCACAGGCTATGTTTCCACCAGGACTGCTTGGCATATGCCAACATACCACAGGCACCATCCCATGGGCATACAGTCCTTCACAGGTCATAGATGTGTCAATGCCCTCCTCCACACAGTTGAGGTGTGCAGCACTACTGGGGTTGCTATAACTCACTGGGTGTGGCTGTTGTGGACACAACTGCCATAATTGTAGTTACTGTTGCATCTATCCCCCATTTAGCTGTCTGTAATACTGTTACAGTGTATGTAATCAGGTTGTTAGTTGTTGCCTACATCATTCACAGTAGTTGAGTGCCTCACACCCTCCTAAGGGTAGGGCTATGCCACCATCATTGGCACACACATGTCACTTAGGTGAGGATTGCAGTGGAGTGGGGAGACGGACATACACCCTGCTGTTAGCATGTTGAATGCCATCCACAATGCAGACTGCATATATACCACTGTGTGGTTGTGCCTATGCTTTCTTGGTGGGATTACATGTGCAACATATGTGTTACCTGCACAGGGACATCCCCCATGTGTACAGTGCTGTACCTGTACTGCATCCTAACCAAAGGCACTGTGTGCTGCACCCAGCCATGGCATGTGTACCACCCACTACACTCACTGGTGTCCACTGTAGAAGGCCTGCTGACACCACTACACCCATCAGCCATGTGGCACATTAACAAACACAACACAATCTGAACAGATACTGGTGACAACAATACAACAATTTTAATTAAAGCTAGGATGCATCATGGCTGCACAGCTACACCTTCCAAGATATTAGCATTTCACTTTACTGCTGACAACATGCTACACATCATTCCATTGCTACACTGTTGTACAGTCACTCTGTGCATCAAAACCATGCTAGCCTGTCCCTGCATCGATGTTATGGATGTCAGGCAGTGGCACAGGTATCATCATATGCACAGGGTGTGTTGCTGGTTTGCCAGAGGCCTAGGCTGAGCCATACAATTGATAACATGTGTGTGTGAGGGGGCTGAGTATTGTTATGGGCCACTGGTGATGTTGTGTGTGTAGGTATGTAGTTGTCCTAGGCTCGTTGTTTATGTGTGTGTGTCTGCATGCATACGGATCCCCCATGTGGCTGCCCTATACAGGGAATTGTGGGACAGATGCAGACTGTACCTGGCAGGGTTTGCAGTTCACCTTCTTCAGCCATGGGCATGGGACCTGTGCCTGGCAGGGGTGCTACAGGCAGTATCAGGTACAGATCCAGACCGAGTACTGTCCCCCAAGTTTGACAGACATCCAATGGATCCAGGTCCCTCCTGGGACTGGCCAGGGCCACGTACACATTATCTGTTCTGACGGGTTGTGGACTGACCCCCCACAGTGCTAGGGCTGGTACTGCCACTACGGGAGTGGCTGTGACTGTTTGGACGTCCACGGCGACCTCCAGCTGCTGGTGTTGCTGGCATACATCCACGTGGCTGTCACAACCATCCTGCCCTGTCCTGATGCATGGACATGACATTTTGTTTGAGTTTCAATGTCTCACCCCACCATCTATCCATGACCTTGGTGCAATTACGGATGGCACCCACTAGGTCACGGATGCTGTCAGTTACAGAGGTGTGATGAACCCTCTGCACCCTTAGACCCTGCCTGGGGTACCGTTCCATTTGTGCCTGTGCCTTCATGACAGTCTAGAACATGTGTGTGGTTGAAATAGGGGTTGCACGTCTGCCATGTGGATGATGTCCAGCAGTGCCCCTATGAGCACCCCTGCATATCTGCCTATGTGACACCCTGCCAGACATCTGGCTATGGCTGCTGTGTCCTGACACACATGCCATAGATACCACACTGTCCTGGCCCATGCCAACCGTAGGCTGTCCCTCAGATAGGGTCAATGGTGATAAGGTATGTAGAGGCAGTGTGACTGTGTGCCTGGATGGTTTGGATACGTGTGGGTTGTCAATTGGTGGCCCAGCTGCAGCCCCTGACGACCTTCCTATGCCTCAACACACCTATCTTCATGGTCACTGTCTGTATCAGTGACATCAGATTCCCTGCGGGGGGGACCCAGCCCCATCTCTCACCACCTGTGAGGGGAAAACAGGGAACAGACTGTAAGACCTGCACAATACCACTAAACAGTAAATACACACACACACACACACACACACACACATGTGCAGACATGGCCACACACACAAACATACACACATGCAGTCGACATACATGGCAACCCATACACTACACCAGACAGCACCTACAGACAGCTCCCACAACTCCATAACACACACAATAGCAGGCGATGGTGCAGTACAGTATCACACATATATACCTGTGAATACACACATGTCAGCATGCAGGACATGTGGGTCTGAACAGCATGCAGTGCAACTGTAGTCAATCCCCGTTACCAACATTATACATGGCAGTGATGCATGGCTTCTGTTTGTAGTTGATGGCGCTCACCCTGGAACCCACTGCACCCATGCCCACAGCATTGCTTTGCATCCGTTCAGCACCCTGGCATGTACTTTGCACCATACATCACGGGTGTGCACACCATTACAGGATGTGTCTCTGTTGCTGCTCACAGCCTCTGTGTGCTTGATGTGTATTCACATAAGTCATCATCAGTGGTGCATATATGAGTGGTAGATTACCATTAGACCAACCACAAAGACATTGTACTGTACCTATGGTGAGTGTAGAGACCATTATTGACCATGAATGGGCCCTGGCTGATGTTGCCTGTGGTACACAGAGGTTCATAGGTGAGTACTGTTCTATTGGTCCTGGGGCCTACATATGCCTAGCCACAGGGGTTCCCTGCCATGCACCACCCACTAATGTTATTCCCCTGTGCCCCTGTCAGGCTGTGGAACACACATGCTACCCAGGGTGTATTCCCCATTCCCCATCCAATTGGCAAGTGTTTCTGTCAAGAGGGCCAATGACTAGCATTGCCTGACACGTATGGGTAGTCTGTTCCAGAGTGTGGTGATTCCCCAGGACAGGGCACTATCCCTCCAGTATGTTCTGTGTAATGTGTTGATTAGGTTTAGAACCCTGAAGCATGTGTTAGCAAAGGGAGTGGGATGTCATTATATGTAGAATGTTCAACTGCTCTGTGTATGACATAGCTGTGTATGTTGGGCAGATGTCAGCTGTGCCTGGGCAATGTGCGCTGGAGTGTAGCCACAGTTGTCTGAGATGGACTGTGTATTGCATGTGTTTGAGGCTGGTAATCACATTAGTGAGATGTGTGCTCTGTCAGTGCACATGTACAGGATGCATTATGGGGAGGTGTGTTAGATATATACATGGCCTATACCTTAGCTATGACATGTACAGTGAATTACCAAGCATAACCTTAAACCATACTCACCGACATCTGGCTGCTGCCTTGCTGGTGTCCCAGATGTACCTATAATGACATGGGATAGAGTTGATGTCAGTGGCCACAGCTGCGGCTTTGCTACAGGGTGGCTCCAATATTACAGTACAACAACAGTTGAAGGCCACAGTACTACAGTTTTTGCATTAGTGCTTATCGCTACTACACAGCAACATACCCCACATCTCACACATGCATGGTCTACCTGTACAGATGCATATAACATAGTCTACTGATATGCCCTGGAACCTTACCTGCATGCTCAATGTGTGGTGCATGAGTAGCACCCACCTCCATGACTGTATAGGTCTGGAGCTCTTGCGGGTGGGCAGGTGCTACCAGGCTGATGAGCAGCTCCTCCACTCTGGTGAGGGGGGATGGATGTTATAGCCCCTCCTGTTGCAAGGTGGTCACCCCGCATGGCAGCGGCACAACATCGTACTTGCCGGAGCAGGTCACTACAATGGTGGCGGACCTGCTCATAGGTTTGGCTGTGCAATCCCACCTCATTCACCCTGCAGACCACATCAGTTCACATGGCTGTTCTCTCCTGCTGGTCCATGCTTGTCCATGAGAAGAGCAGATTATAGTTGTGGATCATGCTGGTGATAATGATCTCCTCCACAGCGGCACTGTAAGCAGGGTTTCTCAGATGTGTCATACACCCTGAAAGACATAATGATGGAAATATGTCTGAGCAACTCATATGTAAAGTTTACCATAATACAATACACATATCAGTCTCCCGCCACCATATCAGCTCAAACATAATGTTCACACTACGCTACTGGTATGTGTCTGGTATGTGTACCATTGGGCAATATATTGTATTGTACAACACCTTCTGCTATGTGGTTATAGATATGCTCCCTGTGGGGACACTAGAGTTGCAGGGCTGTTACAGCGTATTTCACCTGCATGCTATTGTCACTGCCACTATGTTTCCACATATGCATGTGGTAGGCCTGCTATGTGATTGCTACACATTTGCCATTCTGTAGTATTGGGAATATCTATGCATGCTGTTGGACAACGTCTGGGATTGTGTGGACTATTACAGCCCACATATGTTCCATGACAGTTACACACCAGTATGTGTAGGGATTATTTGCCACCAGGAACACCACTCCAACCTAATGTTCACATGTTACCAGTCCACATCACATCCATGGCCCACCATGGAACCTCATTTTCTACTGTTCCATCACTACCTTCATGTAGAACCACCTCAGGAGATGGTACCCCCCCCCCCATGGAGCACACACAGACATGTGTCTGTCACCCAGGTAGGTTGCAGGTATTAGGCATAGGGAGGTCCACAGTGACATGGGGTATGTGCTACATCACCTGGAGGCATACAGTACACATACTCAAAGTTTGACATGCATAACCCTCCTACCCAGCACACAGCCCACACCTTTATGTCCATGTAGATGCTGTTGTGACTGTCCATGGGTGGCCACCATGTTCCCTTTGTTCCCATGTGGGGGCTCAATGGCCTCCACATTCTAAGTGTAACTACCTGTCCACAGTGTTTAACCACCACATGTGCTATATGCCAGCCCTGTATGCTGTCTTGTTTGTCACCCAACCAGACCTACATATCAATATGTGCCTAATACCCTTCACCAACATATATATCCCATCATTCCATACAATTGCAATGTGTTCCCAACATGGGTTACACACCTCACTCCACACTCCATCTTGCAGCCATGTACTGGTGTGTAGGTTTGTTGTGTATTGATGTGCGATGTTCTCTCACACATGTCATGGCAGGGAAAATGTATTGCCATGTATATATATTTATATCTACACACACACACACACACACACACACACACACATATCTGTCTGTCTGTATATATATATATATATATATATATATATATATATATATATACAAATATGTGCATATATGTGTAGATATCATTTTGTGTTGTTTATATACCTATATAAATGTATAACTGTCTGAGGTTCTGTACACATACACAGCTGTGAATATGTATCACACATATATGTATCTGTATGTGGGGTGTATACAAACATCTGGACCACACTCATGTACCCTCTTTAATTCACAGCTGAACTGTTCTGTCTTGCTGCAACACAGACAGGTGTCGCATGTGAACACAGACTAACATTATGTGGGTACATATGGTGACAAACTTTAGATAAGCATATTATACTGCTATGGCAGTGTGGGCATGCTATGCTACACTCTAACATGACTGTCCTGCAGGTGGTGTGGTCTCTCACCCATGTGTCTATCATGGCGGTATTAATACCCCAACCAGCCATTGGCCACAGTAATTTACAGAACACAGATATCATGGGTCACATCCTGCCATTCACTGCTGGTCTGCACATTTGACAGGTATGTTCCACTGCCCAAAGGGACTAATACTACTGTCCAGTGCAGTTGTTGAGCACAACATCATTACAGGAACATGTACTGATGGCACATATACATCCTTTCACAGTATACATCCTATTAATCTATGCCATATACTACATGCCAGTAAATGTATATTTATTTCACATACCTGTTATGTTGTTTCCACTGTAACACAACCCTGAGCTTTGTGAACCTTCTTGACTTTTTTTTCTTTCTCTCTCTCAGTCTCTCCAGGAGAGTGATTGAGCTGGTTTGAATAGATTGCAGCATGCTTTTTTTGGTATTGCACATCATCAGATGCTGACCTCTGCACCAGTCAGTGTCCACCAGTTGCTAATTGCATGCAACCTGCTGTGTAGTACTTCAGATAACCACTGTCATGGCAACCCTGTACTATAAATTGCTGCCTTCTGTGAGCATTGTCCCTTCACCTTTACAGTATGGATGACATCCTTCCTGTGTGTGAACATCAGTGTTACAGACAGGAGGTAGCAATACCTCTTACAGCAGAACCTGCAGACACAGGCCTTATCGACATTTGGGGAAGGTTCCAGACCTACAGAGCGTGAGTAGTGTTGTTGTGTGCAATGTATCTTGCTGTCCTTACAGGATTTCTGTGTGCATGGTACTATTTCATGGAATGTTGTCTGTCTGCATAGCTATCAACTGTGGGCCTATCCGTATGATACCAGGGTGATTGGCAGTTAGGTTTTGTCTGTGCACCACACAAGTATTGTCCCACATATATCTGTGGCATTCTGTCTGTTGAGTGCTATCAGTACATGGCTACATCCATTCATATTTCAATGTTGTATCCCTGCATAAGGGTATGATGCAACAAATCCTGTAACACTAGCAATTTCCAGGGTGTGTAACAGCAATAATGCAAATATGGCCCTATGTTCCTGCCTCTGTCCTCCAAATTTATGCCAGTCTTTGTCCTGCTCTGATACAGGAAGGGCTGTTAGGTAATGGCTTATTATTATTTACCACTAGCCATACTGCTATCATCCCAGTCATGTCATGGACTCCCACACCAACCATTGGGCCATGTCCATATATGTGGGGGCAACAACTGGTGAACACATCTGTGCCCTTGTACATTCCTGAGGTAAGTGTGTGGTACACACTGTTCCTTGCCCTTGTACAGCCTTTTATGGGGGGGGGGGGGTTATATGCCATTAACCTAGGCTATGGCACTTTTCCAGTGATATAACTGTTAAGACTAGAGTCATTCGTGTGATAGTGAGGTGTTAGGTTAAGCAATGATATGTATAAGATACTGTGACATTAACACAAGTGCTACCTTTCCCACTAGGGCTTGACTACAGAGTGTAATTGGAGTCTGCTGAACTGCATCTGTAATTGTTGATTGTTACGTATCCTGAAGGCAAATCCTGTTCCTACGGTTGTACTAATTGAAGGCCTTGGCCTAGACAGCATAGCATGGTATATATACACATTGCTTGCATCTACTGTTTTGTGTGAGCCTTCCATTCATGACTGATTACATATTTCAAACCTTATGTGGTGTCAGTACTGGCATACATTATTGTATAGTACAGAAATACAGGTTATCTATGTATGCGTACCAGTTTGTCATGTCATGTCAATTGATTTGTGGGTGGGTATATGTTTAATGTCAGTATTCTCATTTCTGGGAATGGTTGCCACACTACAAATTTCACAGGTGCCAGTTGAGGGGCTTGTGGCTGAGGGATATACTTTGCACCCAGTACTTCCGCACTACTTTTACATATGTATGGCTACTGATACTTTTATTGTGTGTGTATGTGTATGCACCTATATATATCTCATATGGCTATATATATGCATATATATATATATATATATATATATATATATATATATATATATATATATATATACTCACACACACACACACACACACACACACACACACACATATATATATATATATATATATATACATATGAACATATGTATGTATCTATATGCAAGTGCTGTTTTATGATTATTTCTGAGTCATACATTAATACATATATCTACATATAGCTGGCTGACTACATTTATAGATATAGCTGTACATATGTCCATGCATATTCAGCTCATATTTTGGCCTGTTCCTCATTCACTTAGCAATTGTCATGGATGATCGCAGCATTGAAGTCAGTAACTAGTGGCAACACTTTTGTGTTTCAGACTTCATCTCCTTCTACATATGTGTTCTAATACATATACATGTGTATCTAGCAACAATTTGAGTGCTGCAGAGCATTAGTTGACATATATCCCTATTTGTACCCACAGCGTGGCATACTTTCACCAGACATCTTGCATTAACAGGTAGTGTGGTGTCATAATAATGCATTACCTGTACTGTTGACTGATTGTGCTGCAGGGTATGTCTGTGCAAACTTCAGGTTATGTATATCTGCCATGCTTTAGTGGTAAATCACTTTGTGTATTGAGTGCAGTGTCCTGGGTTCGAGCCTTGAGAGGCAGTTTATTTTATTGCTGAGCAGAGCAAGGGACGTTGGCTACAGAGTGATTGAGGCACTATTAAGCAGTTGTAAGCAAGGTTGCGTGGGTTTCTGGAGCTAAGCAATGCCTACACAGGTTAAGCAATTCAGCAGGTAACTGAGTAAAAGAAACTGTAACCTGACTTTAGCAGTGCTTACCTCCATGCAAACACACTTAAACATGCTTACTACTGCTTATTTGTGCTTAAACCTGCTTACTACTGCCTAAGTACATTATGACACTGACACTTCACATGTGCATTTCATGCAGTATTCTAGTTCACATTTAAATGATATTATGTAGGTTTTACAGCAAAAAGATGTACAAATATGTTCATATACAGCTTTCACATAGAACATGATATGTGCTGCTGTGAGACTCGAACCAGGAATGCCTGTTCATTAGGCGTGTGGTCTAACCACTACACTATTACTGTGCTGCTTTATTTACATATATACCCATATACCCATGGATCCTAGTTCCCAAACTCCCACCCCAACATGTCACTGACACGTCAGTTGTCCATTCTCCAGTTGGAAACATGGTGTATCCACACCACTACATACTAGCCACTCCCTACTCCTCTGGGCCCATAACATGGGTTGACTCAATCCAAGTATCCTCAGACATCCCAACCTTTTAGTCCACAAACATCGGTGACATGAGTGACCACTAGAACACTTATCCCAATGTTTGGGTTGTCCTACCTGGGACACACATGTCTTTATTTCAAGATTAGACTCTATACTTCATTACCTTGTTACTCCAGTTAACAAGACACTAAAATAAATTGATAACTAAGACTATATGATAACGCTTAATGTTACACATGTAAACCAATGATGTACGAGTACAGCGACATTATATTACAAATAGGACCGGTTTAGTGATTGGTGATGACATAGCCGGCAAATCACAGGAATGATTCAAATATTTCATAATGGGAAAGTCCTCACATTTTATTCTTTTGAGAACAGCACTAACTTTGAAACTAAATACACAACTCTGAATTATTGCAGATTCGACCCTTTCC
>NC_056727.1:30195238-30206613 GCF_019279795.1 Protopterus annectens | reverse complement strand
ACATCTCACACATGCATGGTCTACCTGTACAGATGCATATAACATAGTCTACTGATATGCCCTGGAACCTTACCTGCATGCTCAATGTGTGGTGCATGAGTAGCACCCACCTCCATGACTGTATAGGTCTGGAGCTCTTGCGGGTGGGCAGGTGCTACCAGGCTGATGAGCAGCTCCTCCACTCTGGTGAGGGGGGATGGATGTTATGGCCCCCTCCTGTTGCAAGGTGGTCACCCCGCATGGCAGCGGCACAACATCATACTTGCCGGAGCAGGTCACTACAATGGTGGCGGACCTGCTCATAGGTTTGGCTGTGCAATCCCACCTCATTCACCCTGCAGACCACATCAGTTCACATGGCTGTTCTCTCCTGCTGGTCCATGCTTGTCCATGAGAAGAGCAGATTATAGTTGTGGATCATGCTGGTGATAATGATCTCCTCCACAGCGGCACTGTAAGCAGGGTTTCTCAGATGTGTCATACACCCTGAAAGACATAATGATGGAAATATGTCTGAGCAACTCATATGTAAAGTTTACCATAATACAATACACATATCAGTCTCCCGCCACCATATCAGCTCAAACATAATGTTCACACTACGCTACTGGTATGTGTCTGGTATGTGTACCATTGGGCAATATATTGTATTGTACAACACCTTCTGCTATGTGGTTATAGATATGCTCCCTGTGGGGACACTAGAGTTGCAGGGCTGTTACAGCGTATTTCACCTGCATGCTATTGTCACTGCCACTATGTTTCCACATATGCATGTGGTAGGCCTGCTATGTGATTGCTACACATTTGCCATTCTGTAGTATTGGGAATATCTATGCATGCTGTTGGACAACGTCTGGGATTGTGTGGACTATTACAGCCCACATATGTTCCATGACAGTTACACACCAGTATGTGTAGGGATTATTTGCCACCAGGAACACCACTCCAACCTAATGTTCACATGTTACCAGTCCACATCACATCCATGGCCCACCATGGAACCTCATTTTCTACTGTTCCATCACTACCTTCATGTAGAACCACCTCAGGAGATGGTACCCCCCCCCCCATGGAGCACACACAGACATGTGTCTGTCACCCAGGTAGGTTGCAGGTATTAGGCATAGGGAGGTCCACAGTGACATGGGGTATGTGCTACATCACCTGGAGGCATACAGTACACATACTCAAAGTTTGACATGCATAACCCTCCTACCCAGCACACAGCCCACACACCTTTATGTCCATGTAGATGCTGTTGTGACTGTCCATGGGTGGCCACCATGTTCCCTTTGTTCCCATGTGGGGGCTCAATGGCCTCCACATTCTAAGTGTAACTACCTGTCCACAGTGTTTAACCACCACATGTGCTATATGCCAGCCCTGTATGCTGTCTTGTTTGTCACCCAACCAGACCTACATATCAATATGTGCCTAATACCCTTCACCAACATATATATCCCATCATTCCATACAATTGCAATGTGTTCCCAACATGGGTTACACACCTCACTCCACACTCCATCTTGCAGCCATGTACTGGTGTGTAGGTTTGTTGTGTATTGATGTGCGATGTTCTCTCACACATGTCATGGCAGGGAAAATGTATTGCCATGTATATATATATTTATATCTACACACACACACACACACACACACACACACACATATCTGTCTGTCTGTATATATATATATATATATATATATATATATATATATATATATATATATACAAATATGTGCATATATGTGTAGATATCATTTTGTGTTGTTTATATACCTATATAAATGTATAACTGTCTGAGGTTCTGTACACATACACAGCTGTGAATATGTATCACACATATATGTATCTGTATGTGGGGTGTATACAAACATCTGGACCACACTCATGTACCCTCTTTAATTCACAGCTGAACTGTTCTGTCTTGCTGCAACACAGACAGGTGTCGCATGTGAACACAGACTAACATTATGTGGGTACATATGGTGACAAACTTTAGATAAGCATATTATACTGCTATGGCAGTGTGGGCATGCTATGCTACACTCTAACATGACTGTCCTGCAGGTGGTGTGGTCTCTCACCCATGTGTCTATCATGGCGGTATTAATACCCCAACCAGCCATTGGCCACAGTAATTTACAGAACACAGATATCATGGGTCACATCCTTGCCATTCACTGCTGGTCTGCACATTTGACAGGTATGTTCCACTGCCCAAAGGGACTAATACTACTGTCCAGTGCAGTTGTTGAGCACAACATCATTACAGGAACATGTACTGATGGCACATATACATCCTTTCACAGTATACATCCTATTAATCTATGCCATATACTACATACCAGTAAATGTATATTTATTTCACATACCTGTTATGTTGTTTCCACTGTAACACAACCCTGAGCTTTGTGAACCTTCTTGACTTTTTTTTTTCTTCTCTCTCTCAGTCTCTCCAGGAGAGTGATTGAGCTGGTTTGAATAGATTGCAGCATGCTTTTTTTGGTATTGCACATCATCAGATGCTGACCTCTGCACCAGTCAGTGTCCACCAGTTGCTAATTGCATGCAACCTGCTGTGTAGTACTTCAGATAACCACTGTCATGGCAACCCTGTACTATAAATTGCTGCCTTCTGTGAGCATTGTCCCTTCACCTTTACAGTATGGATGACATCCTTCCTGTGTGTGAACATCAGTGTTACAGACAGGAGGTAGCAATACCTCTTACAGCAGAACCTGCAGACACAGGCCTTATCGACATTTGGGTAAGGTTCCAGACCTACAGAGAGCGTGAGTAGTGTTGTTGTGTGCAATGTATCTTGCTGTCCTTACAGGATTTCTGTGTGCATGGTACTATTTCATGGAATGTTGTCTGTCTGCATAGCTATCAACTGTGGGCCTATCCGTATGATACCAGGGTGATTGGCAGTTAGGTTTTGTCTGTGCACCACACAAGTATTGTCCCACATATATCTGTGGCATTCTGTCTGTTGAGTGCTATCAGTACATGGCTACATCCATTCATATTTCAATGTTGTATCCCTGCATAAGGGTATGATGCAACAAATCCTGTAACACTAGCAATTTCCAGGGTGTGTAACAGCAATAATGCAAATATGGCCCTATGTTCCTGCCTCTGTCCTCCAAATTTATGCCAGTCTTTGTCCTGCTCTGATACAGGAAGGGCTGTTAGGTAATGGCTTATTATTATTTACCACTAGCCATACTGCTATCATCCCAGTCATGTCATGGACTCCCACACCAACCATTGGGCCATGTCCATATATGTGGGGGCAACAACTGGTGAACACATCTGTGCCCTTGTACATTCCTGAGGTAAGTGTGTGGTACACACTGTTCCTTGCCCTTGTACAGCCTTTTATGGGGGGGGGGGGTTATATGCCATTAACCTAGGCTATGGCACTTTTCCAGTGATATAACTGTTAAGACTAGAGTCATTCGGTGTGATAGTGAGGTGTTAGGTTAAGCAATGATATGTATAAGATACTGTGACATTAACACAAGTGCTACCTTTCCCACTAGGGCTTGACTACAGAGTGTAATTGGAGTCTGCTGAACTGCATCTGTAATTGTTGATTGTTACGTATCCTGAAGGCAAATCCTGTTCCTACGGTTGTACTAATTGAAGGCCTTGGCCTAGACAGCATAGCATGGTATATATACACATTGCTTGCATCTACTGTTTTGTGTGAGCCTTCCATTCATGACTGATTACATATTTCAAACCTTATGTGGTGTCAGTACTGGCATACATTATTGTATAGTACAGAAATACAGGTTATCTATGTATGCGTACCAGTTTGTCATGTCATGTCAATTGATTTGTGGGTGGGTATATGTTTAATGTCAGTATTCTCATTTCTGGGAATGGTTGCCACACTACAAATTTCACAGGTGCCAGTTGAGGGGCTTGTGGCTGAGGGATATACTTTGCACCCAGTACTTCCGCACTACTTTTACATATGTATGGCTACTGATACTTTTATTGTGTGTGTATGTGTATGCACCTATATATATCTCATATGGCTATATATATGCATATATATATATATATATATATATATATATATATATATATATATATATATATACATAGACACACACACACACACACACACACACACACACATATATATATATATATATATACATATGAACATATGTATGTATCTATATGCAAGTGCTGTTTTATGATTATTTCTGAGTCATACATTAATACATATATCTACATATAGCTGGCTGACTACATTTATAGATATAGCTGTACATATGTCCATGCATATTCAGCTCATATTTTGGCCTGTTCCTCATTCACTTAGCAATTGTCATGGATGATCGCAGCATTGAAGTCAGTAACTAGTGGCAACACTTTTGTGTTTCAGACTTCATCTCCTTCTACATATGTGTTCTAATACATATACATGTGTATCTAGCAACAATTTGAGTGCTGCAGAGCATTAGTTGACATATATCCCTATTTGTACCCACAGCGTGGCATACTTTCACCAGACATCTTGCATTAACAGGTAGTGTGGTGTCATAATAATGCATTACCTGTACTGTTGACTGATTGTGCTGCAGGGTATGTCTGTGCAAACTTCAGGTTATGTATATCTGCCATGCTTTAGTGGTAAATCACTTTGTGTATTGAGTGCAGTGTCCTGGGTTCGAGCCTTGGAGAGGCAGTTTATTTTATTGCTGAGCAGAGCAAGGGACGTTGGCTACAGAGTGATTGAGGCACTATTAAGCAGTTGTAAGCAAGGTTGCGTGGGTTTGCGCGGAGCTAAGCAATGCCTACACAGGTTAAGCAATTCAGCAGGTAACTGAGTAAAAGAAACTGTAACCTGACTTTAGCAGTGCTTACCTCCATGCAAACACACTTAAACATGCTTACTACTGCTTATTTGTGCTTAAACCTGCTTACTACTGCCTAAGTACATTATGACACTGACACTTCACATGTGCATTTCATGCAGTATTCTAGTTCACATTTAAATGATATTATGTAGGTTTTACAGCAAAAAGATGTACAAATATGTTCATATACAGCTTTCACATAGAACATGATATGTGCTGCTGTGAGACTCGAACCAGGAATGCCTGTTCGTTAGGCGTGTGGTCTAACCACTACACTATTACTGTGCTGCTTTATTTACATATATACCCATATACCCATGGATCCTAGTTCCCCAAACTCCCACCCCAACATGTCACTGACACGTCAGTTGTCCATTCTCCAGTTGGAAACATGGTGTATCCACACCACTACATACTGGCCACTCCCTACTCCTCTGGGCCCATAACATGGGTTGACTCAATCCAAGTATCCTCAGACATCCCAACCTTTTAGTCCACAAACATCGGTGACATGAGTGACCACTAGAACACTTATCCCAATGTTTGGGTTGTCCTACCTGGGACACACATGTCTTTATTTCAAGATTAGACTCTATACTTCATTACCTTGTTACTCCAGTTAACAAGACACTAAAATAAATTGATAACTAAGACTATATGATAACGCACACGTTACACATGTAAACCAATGATGTACGAGTACAGCGACATTATATTACAAATAGGACCGGTTTAGTGATTGGTGATGACATAGCCGGCAAATCACAGGAATGATTCAAATATTTCATAATGGGAAAGTCCTCACATTTTATTCTTTTGAGAACAGCACTAACTTTGAAACTAAATACACAACTCTGAATTATTGCAGATTCGACCCTTCCCTCTATCTTCTCGTAACTCTAATACTATAGTACTGCAATAAACAACGGAAACAAAACAGCAGCTTATTTGCAAAGACATAAATAAGCAAAAAACACAGCATCAATGGGACCAGATGGTGTCCCAGGCTGCGTCCTACATGAACTCCAAGAAGAGCTAAACCCAAACATAAAACTACTGTTCAATCTTAGACTTACTACAGGATATGTACCCAAAGAGTGGCGTACAGCAACAGTGGTCCCTCTCCACAAAGGTGGTGCCTCAATGGATCCTGGAAACTATCGCCCCATAAGCCTGACTAGCTTGTTCTGCAAAGCTATGGAAAGGATCATAATGGACCTCATAAATAAAGATATTGGGGACCTACAGACACTGGATCCTACCCAGTTTGGCTTTGTTAAGGGCAGATCCTGCCTCTTAAACCTGGTCGATTTCTTTGAAACAGTCACCAAGGTCATTGACGAGGGGAAGGTGGTCCACACAGCCTACCTGGACCTCGCAAAAGCCTTCGATACAATACCCCACTCGGGCATTATAGATAAGCTCACCAGCTTAAATATAAACCCCTATGTCACTAGATGGGTTGCAAACTGGCTCAAGGACAGAACCCACATGGTTAGAATTGCTGGAGCCATGTCAGACTCCAAACCAGTTACAAGTGGCGTCCCACAAGGTTCAGTCCTGGGACCTCTCTTGTTCGGTATATAATTCTCGGCGGTACAGGCCAACACGGAAGGACTGTGGCTGACCAAGTTCGCAGATGACTGCAAACTGGGCGCCATAATCAACTCTCCAGCCGACACAAGCATCCTCCAAAAGGGCCTCATAGAAACAGACAACTGGTGCCAGAGCCATGGCCTCAAGCTAAACGCCAAAAAGTGTATAGTCATCCCCTTTGGCAAAAACAAAGTGCCCACAAATTACCACATAGGTGGTAATCCATTAAGTACAGAAGAAGTCATTAGGGACCTGGGGACCCAAGTTGATAGCAATCTCTCATTTGACAACCACGTGGCCAAAGTGGTTAGAAAAACATTTTATATAGCCCACCTAATCATGAAGGGATTCACATCTAGATCAGGGAGGTCATTGCCTCTTTACTCATCCCTCATCAGGCCCATAATTGAGTACAATGCCTTTGGGATGTACCTTACCAGACACCTGCAGCAACTGGAAAGACCCCAAAAGTACTTCACCAAGAGGATCAAAGGGCTCAAACAGATGCCATATGCTGCCGGTTAAAGAAACTCCAGCTCTACTCAGTGGCATACCGCCTGCTCAGAGGCGATCTGTGCCTGACATATAAAGCCATGTCCAACCCGAATTAATGGACATGCTGCACCTCAGAAAATCAAATCCCATCGAAAGCTGGCGCCGAGACTTGAACCTCAGCACTGAAATAAATAGGACATGCTGGAGGGACAGATTCATAACCCAGAGGCTCCCTTCACTCTGGAATAAAATCCCAGTCCAGGTTAGGCAGAGTCCCACATTGACTCTCTTCAAGAGGAATCTTGATGAGTGGATGGGAGATCGTAGGTTTACCCTGGCTATCACTTCTGTGTCACTGTTAGACAGAGGCACAGTATACTAACCTCAAAAAAAGGCATAGCAAAATTAATTTAAAATGGGTGGCGAAAGCCAAACACACTCTGGCTAGGCTTATAAATGCCCTAGGGCAGATAGCCTAGTATGAACCTATGAACCTATGAACCTATATATATATATATATATATATATATATATATATATATATATATATATATATATATAACAACCATTTCATGACAGTCTAAGTAATGCTTGCACTGTTACAAAGGCCATGCATTTGGCATGAAATTGTTTCAGGATATATAAGCCACAGTGCAGAGAAGGGGGTCACTGTCTTTTCTCTACTGGACTATGAATAAATGTTTATTTAACATCTATTAACTGAGTATGCAGACTGTTCCAATGAGTCAGGACTCCATTCAGTCATGACTTGAGCCTTAGAGGCCAAACAATACAACTAAACATACACAAGAATCATACCTCTCAACCTCTTAATGTAAGAAGTCTAGCCAAAGCCTAATATAATTGGGGGTGGGGGGGGTCAAAGATTGAGACATACTGGGATCAATTCAATAGCTCTGCTTGACAGCGGCCCAGTAAGTTGATCAATGGGGCGGTGTGAGCTGACACATATTGCCTAGGCTTATAAGTGCCCTTCAGCAGATAGCCTAGTACCTACCTATGAACCTATTACATGTATGATAATACACAACCTATTATTCTATCTACTGTCGAGGTTTGTAGGGGCACTTTCATGTTATTTATGTCTGCAAAAGGAATGAATGTGGTACAGGGAATGTACTTCTACATATAGATGTATATATGTGTGTATGCATATATATTTATAACAAACTCACTGACCTCCAAGAGGCGGTCCAATTAGAACCGGGTCATCCAACTCTGACACACCTGGATCCATATTTCATACCCATGGTTCCTCCACCCTACCCAAGTTCCACATACACACAAACCATCCATTCTCCACTTGCTATCCCAGCCATAACACACTTCCACACATTGCCCTCTCCCCAGTGTTAGGGACCCTACATGTATGTTGTCTCCACCCATGTATCATCAGGCTCTCCAAACCTTTTAATCCTTGAACATACCTGCCCTGGCTTATGTACTGGTCGGAAGTCCAAACAACCTGCACTTTTTGGGTAGTAAGGTAGACTTAGCAGGTGGACAATGTTACTCCCACTGGTAGTATCCTGCCTGTCATTTGAGAAGCAATCATTTGCTCACCCCTGCCCAGCTTGATATGACATAAGATGACAGCACAAAATAATACAGGCGTTGCTGTTGTTTTCCTTCTCATTCTTTTTGTATGCTTTATTGTCACAACGTTCATTCTTCATATATATATATATATATATATATATATATATATATATATATATATATGTACATACACACGCACATACATCTACATAATTATATACATTTCCTATACTGCTGGATGCCTCTGCTGGATTATGTGTTTGTGATCACAGCGCCTGAATGTGTATCCTCCATAGCTTAGTGGAACTCATGTCAACTATAGTGTGCAGGGTCAGGGGTTTGCAACCTCGCAGTGCAGATTATTTTTTAATGGCCACAACAGCAGCTGTTGGCTACAGAGTGACTAAGGCACTGTAGAACATTTGTAGGTGGGTGTGCACTTGTTTGCGTGAAGCACAGCACTACTAACCTCTGGTTGCAGCTTCTTGCACTCAGTTTGCCTCTACATTGCTTCACCAGTGTGGTACTCGCATACGGGTGGCCAAACAGGTTTACACCCACTTGCTCCCGCATACACACGTGCAACGTCATGCATTTTGTTCACATCTGTCAACTGGGACAGTCGGACTGTATGCTTGTCCATTGTCAGTGGTGGCCAGGGGTGTAGAGCTCTACATTGACCACAGCTATGTATCCCAATTAATACTGGGGTGTTCACATTCATAGAGAGTAACAGGCATAACATAGCTATGTCCCCCATTAATCATGCTTAGTTTACATTGCCTGTATTATCCATGCTTAGGACAGGTGTACATGTCAGGTATGACTGTTGACAAAGGTTGGTTGAAGGTGAGGTAGGATTCCTGTTTCACAGGTCTGGGTAGGTTACATGCAGGTATTCAGGGTAGGTGTAGTTATTCCATACCTGTGTGGTACAGTAGAGACGAATAGCTAGGGAGTAGGCAGGTAGGTAGTGGGGGTGACATTGTAACAGTATAGTAGCTCATAGGTATAATTGGATGGGGAGAAATAGGGAAGGTATGTCAGATGTTGGGATTTGTATGCAAGGCAGGACAAGAGGTGTCAGTATCACTAGTTGATGTAGTGGTATAGAGTGTGAGGTGGGGGGGTTTGCAAGTTGGTGAGCCTGTGCTGCTCCAGGTGTGCTTGTGGTGTTCCTTCATGTGTTAGTTACATGTGTCCTGTGGGACAGCTGTGATACTACATGTGGGTTGGGGTTCCAGATAGTGGCAATATAGTGGGGGAAGTGGGTGTCACCTACATGCACCCATAGACATTAACAGAAATGGAGCAGGGGCTGATATGTATGTGGTGTGCATGGGGCACAAAGGGGAGGGTTAGTAGGGGGATTATCCAGGGATGTGCAGGATGGCTGCAGGGAAGGTCCACAGCTGGCCATGTTGTCTACGACAACAGCTGTGCATATGCACTGCATTTGGTGTTTGCGTCAGACACTCACACCCCTGGGTGGGGGTGAGGACTACAATAATACCTTGTGATGCCTATTACATCAGCTTACATGCCTACAGTGGGGTGATGCGACCATGTATTCATAGGTGTTGTGTAGTGGGTTATGCAACAACACATATGGTTATACTGTACTTAGCCATGTAAACTGGACTGTGCTGCGGTGGGACCCATATCGGGAATGGCTGCCCATTAGGCATAAGCATGCCTGTCGACTATACAGAATCTGCAGCCTGTCCAGAGATTGCTTCATACTATTGGTGCGTTTCTCTTAGAATATGTACCTGTCTGGCAAATACCTGGGAACTGACACCATTAAATACAGACAAGTAATTGGGTTTGGGACCCCACATCCTTCAGCCAAGTCATGCTAATGCATAACCTATTATTCTATCAGCTTTCTAAGGTTGTAAGTAGAATATGTGCTTTCTGTCCCTATTTGTTCCCCCAATGGTTTAGGTTCTGTCCAGTGGTTTTGCTATTAGGGGTTGAGAGGTATGGGCGTAAGCTCTGCCCAATTTGCAATATTACTTACATCCCCGGGGCAATCCTAATACAACTGCACCAGCCAACACATGCATGCCTAGGCCCATAATTGCATACCCATAGTTCACCCACCTGACCCTCCTCTACAGCACTCATGCTTACTGTGGATGCAGGTGGGGTCTAACCACACCACTACATACTGCCCACTTTCCACTTGTCAGGACCCATGTCGTACATTGTGTCGACCCATGGGTCATCAGGCTTGCACAACCTACTGGTCCATGTATGTATACAGCCTGGTTGGATGAATCATTACAGGGACTGACTGCAATGATCATTAATTTTTGGGGTGTCCCACAAGGGACATTGATGTCTCTGTTTCAAGAATAAATTTGGCAGGTCTCTTCCACTGGTAGTATCCTGCCTGTGGTCTGGGAACCAGTGGTGTGTTTACTTGTATCGTGTGTTTGTATGTTTCACATGTCTATGTGGGGGTGGTTGATGCTACATGTTACACGTTTGTTGATTGGACCCCTCACCCCCGTTTGCACAGCCTGTGAACATATGTAATTCGTAACTGCTGTATCATATCCTAGCTACCTAGCTATTTACATGTGTATATTTACACACATACACACACACATATCTATATATATATATATATATATATATATATATATATATATATATATATATATATATATATATATATATACATTACTATATACAGATATATCTGTATATGTATGCATACATGTATATATTTATATATTGCTGTCTATATATATATATATATATATATATATATATATATATATATATATTATATATATATATGTATATATAAAAACATATGGGTGTAT
>NC_056727.1:30140238-30190238 GCF_019279795.1 Protopterus annectens | reverse complement strand
TTATTTGACTGTACTGTTGCTGTCGAACACACAGGGACTGTTGGTGGGGATATGCGGACACTTGTGAGCTGTCTCGCTCATTTATTTACACATTCTTCTATTCTACTTTGCAGGGGCATGTTTATTCTGTGAGCTCTGCTATCAGACACGCCCCCTGCACTCATCCATGCTACGTGTAGCATTTGGAGTTCAGGCAGCGCACCTTCATTAATATGCATGGAGCACTGCCGTCCTCCTCTTCAACTGCTGCTTCCATGCAGGACTAGATTAGTCCTGCACGGAAGATTAGTAAATCCAGGGGTAAGTGTTTTTCTGTGGTGTCAGAACTTTACTACTGATTTATTTTAAGTATTTCTTTGTGATCTTTGAACTTTTGACTACACCGACTGTGTAGTAGAAAGTATTGTCCTGTGGTTTTAATTATTTATTATTAAATATTTTAAAATCTTTTAACTGTGGCTGGTTTGTGTAGAGATAATTTAAGCTCTTAAGAGTACTTGCATGCCTTTGGTAAAATTGTACAGTCATTCTAGTAGCTTTAGCCATGGGCTATGATACCAATTGGATAATAATATTGCACAGTAATAATTGGGCACCCTTTTAACTCATTCACTCCAATGGAGATCAGGAAGTTTGCATTGTAACTTCAAGTGGGCAGAGCCTAAGCCTTTGACAGAATCAAATTATATTCTTGCATTTCAAACAAACGTTCATGTCTTTGGTACCATAGAGGTTATGAAAGAAGTATAAATAGCAATCCCTTCAGCAAAAAATATTTTATAGTGGTAGTATTATTTAGGTTCTAAGTCTTAAACTGAATTTTATAAGTCACAGTAAACACAGTAACTGTTATGTTTGTAATATTTTGTAAACAACTTACAATATCTAAGTAACCACTCAAGTTACATGCACACTACCAGCAGCATTTTATTCGGCTAGCTGAGAGCTTTCATATGATGCTAAGGAGTCCAGTCTGTGTTACTTGGTTGTTGAGATAGTTAGATAAATGTGAAAATTATATGTATGTAAATTAATATCATACAAACACAATTAATATATCTTTACCCACATTAGGCAGAGGCCAAATATTAATGCAACTGAGCTTGCCATCATGTAAGCTTTAAGATGAAATCTTTTAAAACCCTGTACATAGCATGGCTTGGAATTATTGATGCAAATGTGAACAAGCAATATTTGATGCCTCGAGGCGTCAGTAGGAGTTAACTACAGATGCACCTGGAGGCGTCACTCAGATGTAATGAGTTACGGGCCTTTGAGTAGCTGAGGAGTGTCTGTGCGGTTGTATAAACTCTTTTATCAAAGTGTGTATGGGTGTCAGCTACTTGGGCAGGGACATGAAGCACTGGTTGGACAGAGAGGGTGCTGGAGATTATAGCTTTCCCTGCTGGTTGAGATCTGGACCCTATAGCTGTGCCAGTGGGGAGTCTTATTGGGGGTAAGGGAGTGACCAGCCCCAGACTGACTGCAATCTCTGTGTGCTCTTAAGGGAAATTGCACTTTACTGTGTGTATTTGTTATCCTTTCCTCCTATATGAGACATCCTCTCTGGTGTTAGTGGTGAGGATTGAGGCTCCTTGATTGCTGAGCCAGGGCACGAGCATCACATATAAATTGGTGGCAGTGGTTGGGATATCCTCACATAATAATAGGTGGCAGTGGTTGGGATATATTCACATATTAATTGTTTGGCAGTGGTGGAATATCTACATCACATATTAATTAGTTGGCAAATACTAAATGGCTTGTAGTGGTGTGGGTAGAGTGAATCCTGTAGGTTGTGTACAGTGAGCTTTCAAGGTGTTTTGTACTCTAAAACAGCCATGCAGTGAATACTCAGTTTAGATCACAATTGTTTTATTTCTTTTGTTAGCTTAGATAGTCAGGGTGAGCAGGCAGCATGTCAGCAGAGGAGTATGGAAAGCTGACAAGGAGCCAACTGGTGGAGATGTGCCAGGAAAGGGGACTGGTGCATGTAAGCCTGGCTAAGGCAGACCCGATTGCAGCCTTGGTTAAAGCTGCATCAGAAAACAGCAACCAGGAAGACAATCAGACTGGCAGTGGAAATATATATTCCTTGGAAACTGCTACGCCTAGAAGCTGAAGGAAAAGAAAGGCAGAGGCAGCATGAGAAGGAGATGCTGACTCTTCGCCAGAGTCATGGAGTTAATGGAGAAGGGAGTAACTTGACCCCAGAAGCACAAAAGGTCAGTAAATTTCTTCCACAATTTAAAGAAGGGGATAATTTTGATAGTTTAATTCTTATGTTTGAGAGGGTATGTAAACAATATGAAGTTGCCCAAGGGCTCTGGGTACGGTTCCTAACCCCCTTACTCCATTGTAAAGCTGTAACTTTTGTATCAAAAATGCCTGATGCTGACTGTTTTGATTATACTGCTGCAAAAAAATGTATTTTAGAATGTTTTAAGCTAATACCTGAAACATATAGGAAAATGTTTTGTGAGCATAGACGCAAGGCAGATGAAAGTGTATGTGAATATGTTGCTGAACTGAACACTTATTTCCATAGGTGGGTGAGTGGATGTCAGGTCATCACTTTTGAAGGGCTGGAAGACCTTTTGGTGAGGAAACAAGCCCTTAGCACTTTGCCTGAGGACATGAGGATCTGGTTAGCTGATAGACAATGTGCTACTTCAGATGAGTTGGGGAAAAAGGGAGACCTATACCTGGCAAGCAGGGCAGCCCTGCACAGGAAGGGGACCCCTAGTACTGCTCATGGGTCTAAAGGAACCCAGGGTGGGCAGCACAGACTGCCACAACATAATCTGCCAGTAGCAGGGGAAGCCACTAGTCCAGGTACACATCCAGGAGCTAGGGTTAAATGTTTTGAATGCGACCAGTGGGGCCATGTGGCATACAGGTGTCTACATAGGCAAGTTGGGTAACAAAATGTGAGGGAGCCAGTAAGTGGGAAAGACAAAATGCCAATAGTAGGTTGTCTTGAGACAACAGGGGTACTAAACTACCATCCTGCAGATGTTTTGAGAGGGAAGGATTTGGATGAGGCAGTACCATGTACTTATGTAGTTACACTGAGTCAGGCTATGAGACAAGCATGTGGGTCTGGTAGCCTGGGGGAGGCCCAGACAGACTGCATACTTGCAGCCAGGACTGGTGAGGTGGTTACTTCAGGGAGGGAGCTACTCTGTAGTAGTGATACTGAAGGTGAGCCACAGCTGCTTGTGGATACTGATGCTTCTTTGGACAGAGGGACTGCAAAGGTAGAGGTGTGTAGTAGTACTCAGGCTGACAGTGAGGCACCACTGTCAGAGGATGCCAGACTTCCTGTGGAAGGGGAGCTGGGAAGGGTTACAATTAGAGAGTTGAGACAGGCTCAGCTCTCATACCCTACATTGCAAGGCCTGAGGCAGATAGCTAGGGAGGCACCTGATTCTCATAGAAAGGGGGAATCTGTATACTGGGACAAAGGGTTACTATACAGAGACTGGACTCCTGAAGGAGGGCTAGAAGGTGAGTGAGTACAGCAGTTGGTAGTGCCTAGAGCCTACCATCTGGCGCTTCTAGCCATAGCCCATAGGCAGGTCATATGGGCATAAAACATACAAAGAGGTGTATTATGCAGAACTTCTATTGGCTTGTAATTTCCAGAGCTGTAACAGGGTCCTGCAGGACCTGTGAGCAGTGCCAAAAGGTAGGCAAGGCAGGAGACAAGGTGAGAGCTCCTTTGATGCCTTTGCCTGTGATTGAGGAGCCATTTCAGAGGGTAGCTATGGATATTGTGGGTCCTCTGAGTACCCCAAGTTCCACAGGAAAAAAGTATATCCTAGTGGTAGTGGATACTGCTACACAATACCTGGAGGCAGTGGCTTTGTCCTCCATTGAGGCAGAGAAGGTGGCAAATGCTTTGTTAGATTTTCAGCAGGATAGGTTTCCCAAAAGAAATACTGACTGACAGAGATGCCAATTTCATGTCAGACCTGCTGGCTTGCCTGTGGAAGTCCTGTGAGGTGAAGCACATGAGGACCACCACCTACCATCCCCAGACTAATGGTCTTGTTGAGAGGTTAAACTCTGCAATCAAGTCCATGCTACTGGCATTTGTAGATCAGTTTAAGAGGGAGTGGGACAAATATCTGCCCCATCTGCTATTTGCTTACAGAAGGTTCCTCGGGAATCCACAGGTTTTTCACCCTTTGAGTTGCTATATGGGCATATGGTGAGGGGGCTTCTAGATTTAATTTGAGATGAGTGGGAGGGTGAGTGTGAGTCCCACCAGGAGTCTGTTGTGGCATACATCCTAAACCTTAGGACAAGGCTCAGTAGAACTCATGGGCTTGGCCCAGGAGAACCTGACAGAACCCCAACAACAGAAAAAGGTGTGGTATGACAGGAATGCTCGAGCTAGAGAGTATGCTGTAGGGCAGCAGGTAATGGTTCTCATTCCTGTCAGACACAACAAGCTGCAAGCAGCTTGGGAGGGTCCCTACAAGGTGGTAAGAAAGGTAAGTGATGTTAACTACATGGTGGAACTGCTAGGCAGAAGGCAGGGGCACAAATTGTACCATGTTAACATGATGAAACCTTACCATGATAGGGAGGCCCTTGTGTTGAGCATTTGCAGTGGATTGCAGGAGGAGTCTGAGGGAGATCTGGGGATTGATCTCCTCAGTGAGTCTCGGGCTGACACCTCAGTGGATGGGGTAGCAATGTCCCAGCAGCTATCTCCTACCCAGGTTCAAGAAATCTGAGCAGTGTTGCAGGAATTTGGGTGCATGTTCACTGGGAAACCAGGGTACACCCACCTAGTGCAGCACCAGGTGGATACAGGACCCCAAATGCTTATTAGGCAGGGCCCTTATAGGGTGCCTGAGAGAGTCAAACAGACTCTGAGGGAAGAGGTACAGTAAATGTTGGAACTAGGGATGATTCAAGAGTCCAACAGTCCCTGGGCCTCCCCAGTGGTGCTGGTGCCAAAGAAGGATGGCAGCTCCAGGTTCTGTGTGGACTACAGGAAATTAAATAGTCACACAGAGTTGGATGCTTACCCCATGCGTAGGACAGATGAGGCCCTAGAGCAGCTGGGTGGAGCTAAGTATCTTACAACCATTGATCTTACCAAAGGTTGCTGGCAGGTGCCCTTGACTCCCAGTGCTAGAGAGAAGTCAACCTTTGTGAATCTTTTTGGCTTGTATGAGTTCACAAAGATGCCCTTTGGGATGAAGAATGCCCCAGTGACTTTCCAGAGGCTGGTAGATCATATCCTAGCAGGAGCAGGAGGGTTTGCCTTGCTTACCTAGATGATATTGCCATCTACAGCCATACCTGGCCAGAGCACCTTCAGTGTGTCAGGGAGGTGCTGGGCAGACTACAGAAGGCAGGGTTGACCATTAAGCCGAGCAAATGTCAGGTGGGTATGGCAGAGGAGTCCTACCTAGGACATAGCGTGGGAAGTGGTAAGATAAGGCCAGAACCTGCCAAAGTGGAAGCCATGCAGACATGCCCTGTACCTGTTACTAAAATGCAGGTGAGGGCGTTTTTAGGGACAGCAGGGTGTTACAGAAAGTTCACCCCCAGTTATAGTTCCATAGCTGCTCCCCTCACAGACTTGGCAAGGACAAATAGGCCAGATAAGGTAGTGTGGAGCCTAGCATGTGAGCAGGCATTCCAGAAGCTTAAAGAAGTTTTGGGAGGACCCTCTGTGTTAACCAGTCCAGGTTACAGCAAATAATTTGTTGTGCAGGTGGATGCTTCGAACCATAGGGTGGGGGCTGTACTTAGCCAGATCTCTTCAGAGGGGGAAGAGCACCCAGTGGTTTATCTCAGTCGTAGGCTCCAACCCAGGGAGGAATGCTATGCATCTGTAGAAAAGGAATGTCTAGCCATAGTGTGGGCACTTCAGAAACGTCAGCCTTATCTGTATGGAAGAAAATTCACTGTTATGACAGATCACAACCCTCTAACATGGTTAAACAGAGCCAGTCAGCAAAATGCCAAGTTGCTAAGATGGAGCCTGGGGTTGCAAGCATATGAAATGTCACTGCAGCACCACAGTGGGAGTAGCAATGCCAATGCAGATGGGCTTTCAAGACATGAAATGGGGTAGGTATACTCAGATAGACCTAACCCTCTCAAGTGGTGTTTCTCAAGGGTCACTTGAAAAACTAGCTTGAGTTCTCCAGCGGGGGGGGGGGGTGGAGAAATGTGAAGACTGGTAGAGATGGGTGAAGGCTGCCAGCCTAACCAGATAGAATTTTATAGATAATTCTATCATTTGTAAATATGAATGTGAATCACAGGCTTGTTGTCTTAAATGAAAAAAATGCTGTTACAAATATGTGTCAACAGTGCTCTCTACTGACCCAGTAAAAGCATGTTGTGACCCTTTGATCTAAAGATGGCTCCAGTCCGGCTAGATGAAGGCTTCCTGCCTATTGTTTTAAGGCTAAAGTTAATGACCAGAATTTACATGTGGAATGTCGTTTATTGCTCTAAGTGTAAAAGAATGTAAATGCAGTTTCTGTCAGCCTGGGAACACCAGGAAAGTGTGAAATGTGAAATGATGTAATGTTTTATCAGAGCTGCACTTTAAATTTAAACAGAGAGAACCAGAAGGCATTAAGCATTTTTGTCTGGACCATCTAACTCACAGCACTCTGCCTTGCTTTACGTAAGTAAGTTATCTCAGACTTGTGTTTTCCTGTAGCAATAGCTAGGAATTAGAAAGATTAGACCAAGTGTTTTTCTGTGATGTCAGAACTGTACTACTGATTTAAGTATTTCTGTGTTATCTATAAACTCTTGACTAGCACTGACTGTGTAGTAGAAAGTATTGTCTTGTGGTTTTAATTATTTATTATTAAATATTTTAAAACATTTTAACTGTGGCTGGTTTGTGTAGAGATAATTTAAGCTTTTAAGAGTACTTGCATGCCTTTGGTAAAATTGTACAAAGCCAGTCTAATAGCTTTAGCCAGGGGCTATACTACCAATTGGATAATAATATTTCACAGTAATAAATGGACACCCTTTTAAGGGCCTTTGAGTAGCTGATTAGTATTAGCTGGCTGGTGGCAGTAATTACTACCATATAGTCTGGGTAAAAGGGGCACAGCTGGAGAACCTGTGCCAGCCTTCCCCAGGAGTGTCTGTGTGGTTGTATAAAATCTTATCTCAAAGTGTGTGTTGGTTTCAGCTACTTGGGCAGGGACATGAAGCAATGGTTGGACAGAGAGGGGCTGGAGATTTTAGCTTGTCCAGCTGGCTGAGATCTGGACACTATAGCTGTGCCAGTGGGGAATCTTATTGGGGACCTGAAGGGCAAGGGAGCAATCAGTCCCGGACTGACTGTGATCTCTGTGTGCTCTTAAGGGAAATTGCACTTTACTGTGTGTATTTGTTATCCTTTTCTCCTATTTGAGACGCCCTCTCTGGTGCTAGTGGTGAGGATTGAGGCTCCTTGATTGCTGGGCCAGGGCACGAGCATCACACTGCCATTTAACTGCCTACCACAGATAACTGCAGAGACAGTTAAGTGCAGAGTTTGTGAGTCCTTATAAGGACTATTTAGGGAGAACATTTTTTGGGGGGGGCAGACTATATGAAAAACCTTGGACAGATATCCAGCTGGCAGCCCACCTCAGATATGACCCGCTATCAAACCTTTCTCTACCTAATCCAGGAAACCCATCTATGCTACTTTCACAAGGGAAGACTCCTCCATACTCCAAAAATGTGGCTACAGTAGCCAACAGCAAGTCCCTACCTTACCTTCCAAATTGTGACCTTTATCATCCATTGAAGCAGTATCACTGGATACTACTTACCTGCTGGCAACAGTCATATTGGCTGCTGCAGGCCAAGGTGGCTAACTTTATAGTCAGAGAGTACAAAAAGAGAAAGAAAAAATATAACATATTAGTACATAAGCACCATGAAAAACATGACTTATTCTGGTTGAGAAGACTGTAGGTTTGACTCCTGCCTGGTCAAGTTGACATATTCATGGGGTTGGGTTAGTTTAATGGTTGCCGTTTACCTCACCAGGTTCAGAATTTGATTCTCACCTTGACAGAGAAATTGGATAGGCTTAAGAAATGGCCCACGAGGACACCTAGCCTAATACTTACCTATGAACCTATAAACATATGAGCCTATGTGCCTAGGAACATGTGGCTGACAATTCTATATCAATTTTAAATTATAGCTGTTCACTTACTACACTTGCCGTCCCACCTGAAGACCCTTTCACTTCTTCTAATGCAGGCTCACCAATTTAATGCTATCTTCACAGATGCTTTAAAACATAAAACAGACAGCAATTAGTACAATATGTCCTTGCCAACAGAAGGCACGTACAGCAAAATACACTACTTGGAAAATAAAGCTAACAAAAACTACATACACAGTGCTTACCGTAGAAGGCTGCCTTTTTTCTCTGTCTCCCTAATTTCTGTCTCCCATTGTCAAAGCCACCCAGAGTAGCATCTATAGAGGTTGCTGTACCTCAGTTAGTACTGCTTAATAGAGTAGGTTATAACACTGGAATCACTAACAAGCCTGGCAAACTGGTACCAGGTATTAAGTTTATACTTTGGATCATCTAATTGAACAGTAGGTGCTCCGTATTATCCTTGAGCAGAAAATCAGAAAGATACTGATCTCCATGCTGCACCAGGTGAGAACCCTGCTGACAGCAGCACCTTGGGAGGCCATGTCCATTATGCAGTTCAGGATAAGGAAGAAAATGATAGCCTTGTCCAAATTATCACATGTTATGGACACCACACAACAAGTATCATTAGGTAGTAATGGTTGCACAAGGGAAAGGATCACTAGCATGGAATGGTTATGCTAAAGCTTCACAATGAATAGGCTCATAAGAGACCTGGGCATTCAGGTTGATAACAACCTCACATTCGACCATTATGTAGCGGCAGTGGTCAGAAAAGCCTTTTACTTTGTTCATCTCATAAGTAAAGGGATTGTATCCAGAAAAAAGGAGGTTACTACCTCTCTATACTCCTCCCTCATTAGACAAATAATTGAGTATAATGCCCTATTTAGGATGTACCTCTCCAACATCTGCACCAACTGGAAAGGACACTGAAATACCTCACAAAGAGAGTCCATGGCCTCCAACACCTGTCCTATGTAGACAGGCTCAGATCACTATCACTCTACTTGGTATCGTACAGATTGCTCAGGGATTATCTGTGTCTTGCTTAGAAGGCAATCTCAGACCCTACCCTACTAGAGATGCTCCATATGGGTAAGTCTAACTCCTCATGCACTACCCACTCAAAAACCCTGAATCTAATATGCGACATCAACAAAACATGCTGGAGGGACAGGTTTGCCTCCCAGAGGCTGCCCCATCTGTAGAATAGACTCCCCATACATGTCAAATAGAGCACCTCAGTGACCCTCTTCAAGCGCAACCTTGATGAGTGGATGAGTAACCAAAAATTTGTCCCAGGGGTTCCATCTGTGTCCCTCACTGACAGGGGTGACAGGTGCTGACTAAGGTTTCTTGTTGGGGATAAACTCTTGGCTAGGCTAGTAAGGGCCCCAGGGCCATTAGCCTAGTAACTTCCTATGATCCTATGATCCTGAGACACTGGTGTCTGATGTGACACTCATGTACACATACACACATGCACAAATACACACACAGACATGGCACACATACACATATACAAATATGTAACTCACAGTAGTACACATCTTGTCATGAAATTGAAATTGGAACTGTTGGAATAGTTCAGCATTGCAGAGAAAAAGAAACAGAGAAAGAGAGAGAGAGATAGATGTGCTACTGCAGACACTATACAGATCTTTCTTATCCCTGAAAAGGGTAAAGCAGGCAAGGCTTTTAGGCATCAGGTATAGAATGGATCGGTGCAGAAAAATCACTCCAGTGAGTAAACATAATAGGAAAGTAGTACAGGTGTATCATAGGGCTAATGATATGCTACTGCAACCCAAGACTACATAGCAGAATATATTGTGGGACAGACCCACCACAGAATGTGTACAACCAACACAGAATTTCTCTCAGAGGTGTAGGTGTTCCTGGTAGTCTTGTTTGGGTGTTTGGGGAGGCAGCAGAGAGAGAACCATCATGGCTACAGTTGCTTGATGTAGGAACTTTGCCAATATCATCTACCCAAGTATATGTGGTAGCATGTCCCATTGCTAATGTACAGTAACATATTTATGTGAATAGGTATTCAGTAGAACACATATGCATATCTGTTTTCCCATGATGTCAACCCTACACTCATGACAACCCTGCCACAATTTATGCATGTGCGCATATACTAAGTAAATAATCAGCATGTACTGTACATCTGAAATATGTCAATGAGAGTGACACATATCTTCCAGCATCAGTGATATATTATCTGTATTCCTTCACAAATTTCTGTGGTGACAAAGGGTCCCGCACAAAAGTTTAGCACATCCTGCTGCTGATGACAATGGTACCATTCACCTGGTGCAGTCAGATGGCACAGTGGCACTGTCAGCAATCCCACGTTGCAGGGCACACACACTGTCCCAAGATATGAGATGACAGTGGAGGGAGAGGAAAAGCCACCAGTACCCCCTGTGTTTATCAGTGCATATCTCATACATGTTAACCCCACACAAGTTATACAGGAATCACAATGACAGAAGGCTTCAGTGAGCCTCATTGTCTCTGAGGTGCATGAACCCACCACAGGGGAGTGGCATGAATGTAGTCTTTGCAGCCATGAATCAGGGACATTCCCTGATCTGGGTTTCACTCATGGTAACAATCAAGGAATGAGCTGGTCAATGATCCAGTCACAGGCAACCACTATACACACCATATCAGAAATGCTGACTGCACTACATACCAAACTCAAGGAAGTGCAACCACTGCACAGACTGCAGGATATCCTGAGCTTTAAGCAGAGTAGCAAGAAATATAAGTACCTGGGGTAGATGCAATTGTTTATGGTATTCATGGCCATTTGCATCCAGTGGTACATCTGTAAGGAGAGTGGCAAATGCCCACCATGGCCACACAAGGGGCAGATTTAAGATGCAGTGACATGCCAGGTGTATGCAGACAGCACACAATACTTCAGAGATTACATTAATGTCACCTCTAGCCATGACTGCCCTTGGCCTTAGCCATGGTCAGTCTTATGTCTTTGGCTAATGTTCTTCTGGCTCCATTGTGAGGATACCCTACCAGACCAGCCATTCTTGAATCCAGCATTTCAACAGCATCCCCTTCCCTGGCTGGTTTATTGAGTGCAATGTCTAGATGCAGGTATTTGCAGTACCATAGATACTGACCATCTCCTGCCTCCACTCATGGGGTTGCACATCAGGGTTCCTGCACATGATCTCAAAGTGCTTCATCATCTAACATACAGGATTATTTCAGTTCTGATACTGCAGGGCATAGGATAACCTAGGTCAACCTTTACAGCATGAAAGATCTACCAGAACACAATAGAATGTGATCACTGACTCTCTCCAACTTGCTCGCCATGTCTTTAGCTACCATATCAGTCTGTCTTAACCGTTGCACTTATGGCAGTGTTGTCCTGCACTGCCACTGTGCTTCACCCCCTTGTACACACGTTTTTCACTGCACCCTGCCAAACCCTCTGATCTGTGTTCTTAAGGTACTAGATGAATAGCATGGAAAGTCAATAAACTGCAATATATTTTGTAGGGGGTAGTGCATGATCCTGCTTTAATTATGTGTTGCTTTTGTAATCATCCACGGTTCTGGAGCAAACTCTGTCTCTATTCCAGTGCTGCTATGTGTTGAGGCCTCCTCTGTCTCTCAGAGTACAACACTGCAGCCAATTCCTCAAATAAATCACCCTCTGACTCTGCTTCTGTGAAGATATGTGAAGGTTGCCAGCCTAGCTAGATAGAATTTTGTCGATAATTCTGTCATTTGTAACCATTAATAGAAGCCGCAGGCTTGTTCTCTTAAATGGAAAAAAATGGTGTTAAATGTTGAACTTCAAAAATGTAACCACATTGCACGCTGGTGGAGGAAAGCTGATAAGTCAATCATTATATAATTGTTTGATCTCAAAATCCGGAGCCGAGATGTCTGAATGAAGGAATTCTTCCTACTGTTTTGAGACCAGAGTTAATGGCTAGAATTTACATGTATAATGTATTTTATTCCTCTGGTTTCCTGACCAGCTGCAAGATCAAAAGGGCTGTTAAACTCTGAGTTTCTGTTAGCCTGGGAAACCGAAAATAATGATGTAATCTGAAATGAGTCAGTGGCACTGTGTTATCAATTTAAGTACAGATAAAAAGAGAGAATCACAGCATTTTGCATTTGTTTTCATAACTGACATCCCCAGCACTGCCTTGCCCTATATGTAAGTTTATTTTAGAACTGTGTTTGCTCTTAGATATTAGATAGGAAATGGGAAGTCTAGTTTAATTGTTTTCTTTATTGATGTCAGAATTTTTCTACTGTATTATTTTAAGCATTTCTCTGTGATCTCTGAACTCTTGACTAGAATTGTGTAGTAAGAAGTATTGTCTTATATTGTTATTATTTATTATTAAATATTTTTAAACCTTTAAACTGTGGCTGTTTTATGTAGAGATAATTTAAGCTCTAAAATACATTGCATGTATATAGTGATACTGTCCAAGCCACTCCAAATACGCCTTGCTGTTTGTCACACATACCATTTTGGTAATAATATTGCACAGTATTAATTGGACACCCTTTGATAAGGGCCTTATTAATAGCTGAAATTAGTGGTTGGTGACAAGTGGTACTATTGTATAGGCTGGGCAGAAGGAGCATAGCTGGAGAATCTATCCCAGCCTATCCCAGGGGTGTATGTGTGTTTGTGTATAACTCATATCTCAAAGTGTGTGTGTGTGTGTGTGTGTGTGTGTGTGTGTGTGTGTGTGTCAGTTACTTGGGCAGGGACATGAAGCACCGGTTGGACAGAGAGGGTGCTGGAGGTTTTAGATTGACCTTTAAGCTGAGATCTGGACCTTATAGCTGTGCCAGTGGGGAATCTTATTGGGGATCTGGAGAGAAAGGGAGAAACAAGCCCCAGACTGACTGTGATCTCTGTGTGCTCGTAAAGAAAATTGTACTTTACTGAGTGTGTATTTGTTATCCTTCCCAATGTGGATGCCCCTCACTGGTGTTAGTGGTGAGGATTGAGGCTCCTTGATTGCTGGGCCAGTGCATGGACATCACATATTAATTGTATGGCAGTGGAGGGATATCCACACCACATATTAATTGGTTGGCAATTGGCTTGTCGTGGTGTGGAAAGTAAATTCCTGTAGCTTATGTACAGTGATAACTGAAGGTATTTTTGTACTCTAAATCAGCCACGCAGTGAATATTCAGAGTTCAGTTTACAATTGTATTATTTTTTTTTGTGAACTTTGTTAGTCAGGCAGAGCAGGCAAACATGTCAGCAGAGGAGTATGGGAAGGTGACAAGGAGCCAGTTGGCTGAAATGTGCCAGGCTAAAGGACTGGTGCAGGGAAACCTGACTAAGGCAGACATGATTGCAGCTTTGATCACAGCTGCATCAGAAGAAAGCAATCAGGTGGATGATCAGACTGGCCGTGGAGATGTACAACACTCAGAGAATGGACAGATCAACCTTTGTGCAGAGGAATTAAAAATCTATCTGGATCTAAAGAGACTTGAGTTGGAGGCCAGACATTTGGAAATGGAAGCTGTGGAAAAGAAGCGGCAGAGGCAGCACAAAAAGGAGATGCTGACTCTTTGCCAGAGTCTTGGAGGTAATGGGGAAGGGAGTAACTGGACCCCAGAAGCACAAAAGGTCAGTAAATATCTTCCACAGTTTACAGAGGGGGATAATTTTGATAGTTTCATTTATATGTTTGAGAGGGTATGTAAACAGCATGATGTTGACCAAAGGCTCTGGGTATGGTTCCTGACCCCTTTACTCCATGGTAAAGCTGTAACTATTTTGTCCAAAATGTCTGACATTGACTATCTTGATTATACTGCTGTTAAGAATTGTTTGTTAGAATTCTTTACGCTAACACCTGAAACGTATAGGAAAAAGTTTGATGAGCATAGACACAAGGCAGATGAAAGTGTGTGTGAATATGTTGCTGAACTAAGCACATATTTTCATAGGTGGGTGAGTGGATGGCAAGTCACAACTTTTGAAGAGCTGGCAGACCTTTTGTTGAAGGAAAAAGCCCTTGGCACTTTGCTTGAGGACATGAGGAACTGGTTGGCTGATATACAATTTGCTACTTCAAATGATATGGGGAAGAAGGGAGACCTATACCTAGCAAGCAGGGCATCCCTGCACAGGAAAGGGTCCCCCAGTACTGCTCATGGGTCTAAAGGAACCCATGGCGGGCAGCCCAGACTGCCCTAAAAGAATCTGCCATTAGCAGGGGAAGCCAGTAGTCCAGGTACATGCCCAGGACCTAGGGTTAAATGTTTTGAATGCAAACAGTGGGGCCATGTGGCATACAGATGTCCACAGAGGTAAGATGAGGAACAAAGGGTGAGGGAGCCAGTAAGTGGGAAAGACAAAATGCCAACAGTAGGTTGTCTTGAGATAACAAGGGTACCCAACTACCACAACAGGTTATATCATATCATAGTGAATGGAAAAGAGGCCATTGCTAAGAGAGACACAGCCTCTGACATAACCATTGTGAAGCCTGTAATGGTTACAGAGGAGCAATACTTGCCTGGGCAATCTACTCCAGTCAGAGCTTTAGGAAGGATCCCACTCCAAATACCTTTGGCTAGGGTACATCTTGACTGGGAGGGTGGAAAAGGAAGCCAGCAAGTAGGTGTGTTTGAGGATATCCCTGCAGATGTCCTGATAGGGAATGATTTTGATAGTGCAGTATCATGTGCTTGTGCAGTTACCCGCAGTTAGGCTTGGAGACAAGCTGGTGAGTCTGATATCCTGGGAGAGACACAGACAGACCACATACTTGTAGCTGGGACTGGTGACATGGTTACTTCAGGGAGAGAGCTACCCCGTAGCAGGGAGACTGAAGATGAGTCACAGTGGCTTGTGGGTACAGATGTTTCCTTGGACAGAAGGACTGCAAGGGTAGAGGTGAGTAGTAGTACCCAGGATGACAGTGAGGCACCGCTGTCAGAGGATACCAGGCTTCCTGTGGAAGGGGGGCTGGGGAGGGTTACAAACACAGAGTTTAGACAGGCTCAGCTCTCAGACCCTACATTGCAAGGCTTTTGAGAGGTAGCTAGTGAGGGACCTGATTCTCAAGGGAAGGGGTAATCTGTATACTGGGACAAAGAGTTACTGTATAGTGAGTGGACTCCTGAGGGAGGACTAGAAGGTGAAAGAATACAGCAGTTGGTAGTGCCTAGAGCCTGCCATCTGGTGCTTCTAGCCATAGCCCTTGATATTCCCTTTGCAGTTCATATGGGCATAAAATGTACAAAGAGACATATTATGCAGAACTTCTATTGGCCTGGAATTTCCAGAGATGTAGCAGGGTACTGCAGGACCTGTGAGCAGTGCCAAAAGGTTGGCAAGGAAGGAGACAAGGTGAGAGCTCCTTTGATGCCTTTGCCTGTGATTGAGGAGCCATTTCAGAGGGTAGCCATGGATATTTTGGGTCCTCTGAGTACCCCAAGTTCCACAGGGAAAAAGTATATCCTAGTGTTTAGAGATTATGCTAATAGATACCCTGAGGCAGTGGCTTTGTCCTCTATTGAGGCAGAAAAGGTGGCAAATGCTTTGTTAGATGTTTTCAGCAGGGTAGGTTTCCCAAAAGAAATACTGACTGACAGAGGTGCAAATTTCATGTCAGACCTGTTGGCTTGTCTGTGGAAGTCCTGTGGGGTGAAACACCTGAAGACCACCCCTACCATCCCCAGACTAATGGTCTTGTTGAGAGGTTAAACTCTACACTCAAGTCCATGCTACGGGCATTTGTGAACCAGTTTAAGAGGGAGTTGGACAAATATTTGACCCATCTGTTGTTTTCTTACAGAGGTTCCCCAGAAATCCACAGTTTTTTTCACCCTTTGAGTTGTTGTATGGGCACAGAGTGAGGGGACGTTTCGAGTTAATTAGAGATGAGTGGGAAGGTGAGTGCGTATCTCACAAGGAGTCTGTTATGGCATATGTCATAAACCTCAGGACAAGGCTAAAGGAACTCATGGGCTTGGCCCAGGAGAACCTGGCAGAAGCCCAACAACAGAAAAAGGTATGGTATGACATGAATGCTCAAGCTAGAGAGTGTGCTGTAGGGCAGGATGTAATGGTTCTCATTCCTGTCAGACACAACAAGCTGCAAACAGCTTAGGAGAGACCCTGCAAGGTGGTAAGAAAGGTAAGTGATGTTAACTACATGGTGGCATTGCTAGGCAGGAGGCAGAGGCACAAATTGTACCATGTTAACATGATGAAATCTTACCATAATAGGGAGGCCCTTGTGTTGAGTATTTGAAGTGGATTGCAGAAGGAGTCTGAGGGAGATCTGCTGACTGATCTCAGTGAGGCTCGGACTGACATCTCAGTGGAAGGGGTAGCAATGTCCCAGCAGCTATTTCTTACCCAGGTTCGAGAAATCCAAGCAGTGTCACATGAGTTTGGGAACATATTCATTGGGAAACCCAGGTGCATCCACTTGGTGCAACACCAGGTGGATACAGGACCCCAAAGGCTTATTAGGCAGGGGCCTTATAGGGAGCCTGAGAGAGTCAAACAGACTCTTAGGAAGGAGATACAACAGATGTTGGATATGTTGGAACTAGGGGCGATTCAAGAGTCTGACAATCCTTGGGCCTCACCAGTGGTGCTGATGCCAAAGAAGGATAGCAGCACTAGGTTCTGTGTAGACTACAGGAAATTAAATAGTCACACTGAGTCAGATGCTTACCCCATGCCTAGGACAGATGAGGCCCAAGAGCAGCTGGGTGGGGCTAAGTATCTTACAACCATTGATCTTATCAAGAGTTACTGGCAGGTGCCCATGACTCCCAGTGCCAGAGAGAAGTCAGCCTTTGTGACTCCTTTGAGCTTGTATGAGTTCACAAAGATGCCCTTTGGGATGAAAAATGCTCTGCAACTTTCCAGATTCTGGTAGATCATATCCTAGCAGGGGCAGGAGGGTTTGCACTTGCTTACCTGGATGATATTGCCACCTACAACCATTCCTGGCAAGAGCACCTTCAACAAGTCAGGGATGTGCTGGGCAGATGGCAGAGTGCAGGGTTGACCATTAAGCCCAGCAAATGTCAGGTGGGTTTGGCAGAGGTCTCCTACCTGGGACATAGAGTGGGGAGTGGTAAGATCAGGCCAGAACCTGCAAAAGTGGAAGCCATTAAGGCATGGCCTGCACCTGTTACCAAAAATCAGGTGAGGGCATTCTTAGGGACAGCAGGGTACTACAGAAACTTCATCCCCTGTTATAGTACCATAGCTGCTCCCCTCACAGACCTGACAAGGAAGAACAGGCCAGATATGGTAGTGTGGACCACAGCATGTGAGCAGGAATTCCAGAAGCTTAAAGAAGTTTTGGGAGGACCCCCTGTGTTAGCCGGTCCAGATTACAGCAAATAATTTGTTGTGCAGGTGGATGCTTCAAACCATGGGGTGGGGGCTGTACTTAACCAGATTTCTTCAAAAGGAGAAGAACACCCAGTGGTTTATCTCAGTTGTAGGCTCCAACCCAGGAAGGAATGCTATGCAGCTGTAGAAAAGGAATGTCTAGCCATAGTGTGGGCACTGCAGAAATTTCAGCATTATCTGTATGTAAGAAAATTCACTGTAGTGACAGATCACAATCCCCTAACATGGTTAAACAGAGCCAGCCAGCAAAATGCCAGGTTGCTAAGATGGGGCCTAGGGTTTCAAGCATATGATATGTCAGTGCAGCACTGCAGTAGGAGTAGCAATGCCAATGCAGATGGGCTCTCAAAACAGGGAATGTGATATGGTAAACTCAGATAGACCTAGCCCTCTCAAAGAATGTTTCTCAAGGGTCACTTGAAAAACTAGCTTGAGTTCTCTGGGTGTGGGGGAGGGGGGGGTATGTGAAGATATGTGAAGGCTGCCAGCCTAGCTAGAATTGTGTAGATAATTCTTTCATTTGTAAATATTAATATAAGCCACTGGCTTGTTCTCTTAAATGGAAGAAAATGGTGTTAAATGTTGAACTTCAAAACTGTAACCACATTGCACTCTGCTGCAGGAAAGTTGATAAGTCAAACATTATATAATTGTTTGATCTCAAAACACGGAGCCGAGATGTCTGAATGAAGGAATTCTTCCTATTGTTTTGAGACCAGAGTTAATGGCTAGAATTTACATGTATAATGTCTTTTATTGCTATGGCTTTCTGACCAGCTGCAAGATCAAAAGGGCTGTTAAACTCTGAGTTTCTGTTAGCCTGGGAAACAGAAAATAAGGATGTAATCTGAAATGAGTCAGTGGCACTGTATTATCAATTTAAGGACAGAGAGACAGAGAGAGAATCAGAGCATTTTGCATTTGTTTTCAGATCTGACAACATCACCAGCATTGCCTTGCTCTATACATAAGTTTATTTTAGAACTGTGTTTGCTCTTAGATATAGATAGGAAATAGGAAGTCTAGTCTAGCTGTTTTCTGTATTGATGTCAGAACTTTTCTATTGTATTATTTTAAGCATTTCTCTGTGATCTCTGAACTCTTGACTAGAACTGTGTTCTTATTATTTCTTATTATTTCTTATTAAACATGTTTAAACCTTTCAACTGTGGCTGTTTTATGTTAAGATAATGTAAGCTCTAGAGTACATTGCATGTATATAGTGATACTGTCCAAGCCACTCCAAATAAGCCTTGTTGTTTGTCACACTTACCATTTGGATAATAATATTGCACAGTAATAATTGGAAACTCTTTGATAAGCGCTTTATTAGTAGCTGATATTAGTGGTTGGTGGCAAGTGGTGCTACAGTATAGGCTGGGCAGAAGGGGGATAGCTGGAGAACCTGTGCCAGCCTTCCCCAGGAGTGTCTGTGTGTTTGTATATAACTCATATCTCAAAGTGTGTGTGTGTGTGTGTGTGTGTGTGTGTGTGTGTGTGTGAGAGTGTGTGTGTGTGTGTGTGTGTATGTGTGTGTGTGTGTGTACATGTGTCAGGGACTTGGGCAGGGGCATGAAGCATTGGTTGGACAGAGAGGGTGCTGGAGGTTTTAGCTTGATCACTAGGTTGAGATCTGGACCCTATAACTGTGCCAGTGGGGAGTCTTATTGGGGATGGGGAGAGAAACGGAGAAACCAGCCCCAGATTGACTGTGATCTCTGTGTACTTTTACGAGAAATTGTACTTTACTATGTATGTATTTGTTATCCTTCCCAATGTGGATGCCCCTCACTGGTGTTAGTGGTGTGGATTGAGGCTTCTTGATTGCTGGGCTAGTGCATAGATGTCACAGCTTCCACTGCTGCCATCTATCTGTAAGGCAGTATTATGACATTTCCAAGTTGTATATGCTTTTTTGGTGTACAGTATCCTCAAGCTAGGATAACTCAGATCACAGACAGCATGCTGAGATATGGCTAACCTCTAATCAGTGCTGAATATAACTCTAGGTGATTTGGGTATGCTGACTAATGTTGCCATATCGACATGGGTATTTGCCAGTCATAAGTGAGTTGAGGACTCAGCCTACCCCATCCTACACCAGGGACCCATGTTAATGGTGGAAGGAGTGTTTGTGCCCCTATTGGCCAGAGTGCACCTGACATAAAGCCCAGCATCCTTGGTTCAATAAGCTACTGGTCAGTTGGTGTCCATTTGCCCAGGGTGGGTTATGTGAGATAGCTCTGCTGAGTAAAAGTTGGGCATAAAAACAATCAACCTGCCAAACATAGACTAAGAATTGTTACACTTAATGTAGGCTTGCTGATAGGATGGTGCTTGGAAATGGATGACTTGGTAGTGAGGAGGAGGCTGGAAATCCTATGTAAGGAGGCAGTGCAGCAAAGCCACTGAGTTTGGAAACCAGAGTACACTACTCGGTAGGACAGGCTAGAAATGGTGTGAGAATTGTTTTGAAAGAGATATGACAGCTGGCAATGAGGGATGTCACACAATTAGTGATAAACGCATGGCAATCAGACTCCAGCCTAATGATAGGGGATCATAATCTCAGCCTATGCCCCACAGCAGGGTTGTGATAGTGAGGGAAGGAGTGCATGAAGACAGTAGTTGCAGGCCTTACTAGATAAAGCAGGGCAACATGAATTGGTATTGAAAATGCGTGACCTAAATGTACATATTGTGACAACTAGAACAGGATATGAGGACTGCCTGGGTCCACATAGGTGGGGCAAAAGAAGTGAAAAAGGAGAAGCCACTCTAGACATCTGTCTGGCAAATGGCTTGATAGTAGCCAACACATGATTCAGAATGAGAGACAGTCACAAAATCACATACGAGAGTTGCCAACATGACTCAGGCAGACTTCCTCCTACTAAGGAAACAGCACTAGGGTAGAATCAACAATTGTATAGTTATCTCCAGTGAAACAGTCAGCCCATAGCAAAAACCACTGGTTGCCACAATCAGCTGCAAGCAGTGGTCAGAGAAGACTCTAAGGTCAACAGAGACCAGGCTGAAGAACTGAAATTTGACTGGAGAGTAGACAAAACAGTTCAAGAAATTACTCAGGGCTGCAGGACCTCAAGAAGAAGAAGAGGGAATAGATGGAGTTGAAGAAGAATGGCAGCACCTCAAAACAGCATGCATGAGGACTACAGAAGAGATATGCAATTGAGATAGGTATGAAAAGAAGGTACATAAGGGAAGCCGATTGTGGAATATTGAAGTCCAGAAACTCATAAAAAGAAAGGACGAGTGCAAGAAAAAGTGTGAATCAGAAAAGACTGACTAGGCTAAAAAGAAATACTTTTTGGTTAACAAACAGGCTAAGAATGGATTTGTAATAGCAAAGAGCAATGCAACAGAAGCACTCTACCAGCTTCTGGAAAGTGACTCAGTAGATGGCACAAAGAAACTATACCAGACTGCAAGGCAAAGACAGAAAGATAAAGAAGATAGTCAAATACCCTTCATAAGGGATGATAGCAACTACCTGCTCACCAGTCCACAAGACATCAAAGTCAGATGGAAGGAGTACTTTCAGCAGCTTCTAACAACTAGGCTTGTATGGGCCCTAGGGCCGATAGCCTAGTACCTACCTATGAACCTAAAAAAAACACAGCTGTGTAAAGTAACAGGTGTGTTGTACCTTTAAAAAGCATTTCCAAGATCTGTGTATGCATATAAATACCAAGCACATGTTAGCTTCAGTGCCATTTTGAAGGTGCAGCCAACATGTTAACATCTATGTGCATGATAGCTAATCTGTTTATAAGTTAAAGTTACTTAACCTCATATATGATGTGTTTGCATACAATAACGCTGCTTGAACAAGAACCCATGATGCTTGGTTTTATCCTGACCTGGCAAGTGACACAGTGTCAGAACCAGGATTGTAAAGACTATTCTTCAGAGCCACGAGGTGGAGGTAATGCCAAAGGTGAACTAAAAGAACCAAGAGCAAAAAAGGGCCAGAAATAAGTCAAAGGTCAAGAGAACATACATGAATAATTTGTTTATTAAAACAGGTTAAAGAGAGCATTACAAAGGCACAAAATGTTTTGTTAAGCAAACAAATAGCACAGTAAAGTTTATTAAGCAAACGAGAAATAGAAAAGAGCTCATTAATCAGAAGGAATGTTTGAAACCGAGTTATTTGATAAAACATTAAAAAGTACATAAGGGGTTCAGAATTACCTCAGAATTGTAAAATGAGCATGTTTAAAATAAAACAAGCATGTTTAGAGTTAAAATGAGTGTAAGAAAGTATAATGGGCATGAAAAGAGATTAAATGAGCAAAAGGCACATTAAGGGATTCAATGACAGAAACAACTATAATAGAAAAGGTAGAAAAGGGCACATTGAGTATAAATAAAGCAAAGGCGACTGCATGTACTTTGGTAAATGACTGTGTTTTGGTGCAAATTACTACTTCGTACTGACTGACGCCTTGAATAGCATAACTAGAGTTGTTCGAAGTATCTCAAAGTTTATAAAATTGCTTACAGTGTGTGCTTATTGCTGTGCATTTATTACAGAGACTTTGTTTTGTGCAAAGTGCAACTGTTTCGTGAAGTGCAGTCAAGTAAAGCCATTTTGAAAAGTTTCTTGTGCCTGGGTGTGTCTGTTCACAGACTGCCACCATTACAGAGTGTCTCTTGCACTATTTATTTATTTATTATTTATTTTATTTATTTTACATTTGTTGACCGGGCTAGTCTAGCTGGATACATGTCCATTTTCAGTAGAGGCCCGGGGAGATAAGCTCCGAAATTAACAATTCTAATGATACTAAATAAAATCCCATTAAAGAAATACATGTAAAGTAATTAGATAAAATTAGATAAAATTGAGACATTGTTACTAGTGACAAAGTTATAAGATATAAACATGCAGTAGTTAGGAAATAAACAAAATATTGTAGCACATGACATACATGGAGAATACTACAAAATGTACAGAGAGTAGGGATACAGGAAAGTAAGAAGAAAGGTAAGTACACTTTTTTTTTTTTCATAGATAGTAAGAAGGAGTTACAGATCAGTGGGTGCCAATTTGACATAGAATTTGGGTATTACAGATGTGAAGTATAGTCAGGGGTCAAGAAATAAAGTTAGTCAGGATTAGTACAGGGGCACAGCCATTGTGTTTTGAGGTATAGCTTGAGTTTCTTTTTAAAGAGAGATTTTGAGGGAATAGACGAAAGTTCAGAGGGAAGCAGGTTCCAATCTTTTCCAACAGTGTTAGAAAAAGAGAGTCTCCGGCCTTGTTGTTTGACTTGACAGTATCTATAAGAAGTTTGTGTGCAGATCTTAGGGACTTTAGGTTATGGTATGGGTGAATAAGAGTAGATAGTATAGGTGTTTTGTCAGGTTGATAAAGAATTTGATGGG
The DNA here is from genome assembly GCF_019279795.1 of Protopterus annectens. Classification (NCBI taxonomy): domain Eukaryota; kingdom Metazoa; phylum Chordata; order Ceratodontiformes; family Protopteridae; genus Protopterus; species Protopterus annectens. The sequence goes on along the minus strand of NC_056727.1, from coordinate 30,167,226 downwards.
CTATGCCTAATTAATTAATTTTTAGTTGCTGCTGAAATTCAAGCCAGCCTAGTTGTTTTAAATTAGTACAGTGGTGGGTTCTGTAAGGGTTTCCTGTGGCAAATCTGGCTATGTTGTGGTAGGAGTTGTTTAATTTCAACAGATTCTTTTTTGATAAGTTGGTAAATATGGGAGAGGCATAGAGAAGGGGTGAGATAAGATGGGAGTGGGCTATAGTTGTTCTAGATTCTGGAGTGAGGAAAGGTTTGATTCTGTAAAGAGAGCCTATTTTTTTGTTAATGGTTTTCAATGTGTTGTCTATATGGGCATCAAAGTTAAGGTTGTTATCAATGGTAATGCCTAGTAGTTTGGTAGTAGAATCTTGTGATATAGGTGTGCCATTTTTTGATGTTATAGTAAAGTCAATGTGGGGGGATTTGCTGGAAGGTGTGAAGAGGAGGAGTTTAGTTTTTTTTGGGTTAAGTAGTAGACAGCATTGGGAAAAACATTCTTCTACAGATTTAAATATGTGTTGTGTGAGGGAGTGAATATCTGATACAGATGTGGCTGAGCAAATTAGTGTAGAATCATCTGCGTATTGTATACATGTAGCTTGGGGAGCAACTTGGTGTAGGTCATTGATAAATAAAGAAAATAAGAGGGGACCCAGTATGGACCCTTGTGGGACACCAATGTTGACAGGTAGCTGGGAGGATAGAGTGGAGTTCCAGAGTACTGCATGATGTCTGTTATTTAAGTAGGACTTAAACCAGTTAATAGATTGGGTATCAATTGACAAGGATTGAAGAATGTGTATGAGTATTTGGTGGTTGACCATGTTGAAAGCTTTGGATAGATCTAAGAAAAGTACAGAGGAAAGGGTGTTATTGTTGTGATTTTTGTTGATTGTATCTGTAAAGGTGAGGAGGGCAGTGGTGGTACTGTGGGATGGTCTGAAACCATGTTGGGTTTTAGAGAGTAAGTTATTTTGGAGAAGGTGGTGAAGCAGTTGCTTGTGGATACACCTTTCCATAATCTTAGATAAGGGAGAGAGAAGGGCTATAGGGCGGTAGTTAGAGATTTCACTAGAATTTCCACCCTTATGAAGTGGGATAATGTGGGAGATTTTCCAAAGTTTAGGGACATATCCTTCAGTGATGGTTCTGTTTATCAGTATGGAAATTGGGTAGGCTATTGATTTGGCTGCTAATTGCAAGTATTCTGTGGGTATTAGGTCTGCAGAGGGAGTACATGATTTGAGTTTTTTGAGAAGGGAGAGAATATAAGTTGCTGGGACAGGTTGGAAGCGAAATGGGGGGGTGGGTTTAGGTTGCTGTTAGATATGTTTGTGTTATTGATGGGGAGTTGACTGGCTAGGGTTTGAATAGTTTCGGTAAAGAAGGAATTAAAGTAATTTGCAATTTGGTTGGGGTTCCTTATGTCAGAGCCTTGTGGGTTGGGTGTGACAGGTTTACTTGGCTGTAGTAATTGATTTATGTTTGCCCAGAACTTTTGTGGGTTATTTTGGCGAGTATGTTGAGGTTTCAGGTAGTAGTTTTTTTATCATTCATTATTGCTTTTTTGGTCTCATTTCTCAGTTGTTTGAAGTTTTGGTAATCTGCTGTGTTTTTAGTTAAGCGAGATTTGTTCCAAATTTTATTTCTTAGATTGATTTTTTGTTTGGTTTCTATTGAGAGCCAGGGGGCAGATTTAGTTCTAATTCTAATAGAGCGCGTGGGGGCATGGTAGTTGAGTATGGTCAGAAACTTAGCATTAAAGAAATCTACATCTTCGTCAAGAGAAAGGTGTTTTAAGGGTGTCCAGTTACATGGCTTCAGTTCAGTTTGAAATAGCTCCAAGTTAATTTTTTTTTAGATCTGATTATTCTGGTTATGTTTTGGGTAGGAGGATTGGTTTTGAGCCTGATGATGTAGGTTAATAAGTGATCACTTATATCATCAGGGAGGGTTCCTGTTACAAAAGTATGGGGTTGATTATTGGTGAGTATCCAGTCTATGGTACTTTCTTTTTTGTTAGTTTTATTTATTCTAGTGGGGGAGGTGATAGTCTGAGAGAATCCATAAAGGTTAATATGGCTAGTAGGATGTTTGTTGTTACAAGATTGCCAATCAATGTTTACGTCACCTAGGATGATTGTTTCTTGGGGTAAGTTTAGTGATAGCCAACATAGGATCTTTTCTATGGTAGAAATATTATTTTCAACTGTACAGCGTTGTTTGGCAAAGTGCAGCCATTTTGGAGAAATGTCAGTGTGCTGTGTACTGTTTATTCGCAAAATGCAGCTATCTTGAGGTATTTCTCATTCTGAACTTCTTCTGCCCAATATATTTGCAAATTGCAATTACTTTGAGGAAATACATTTACAAAGTGCCATTATTTCAAAACAGCTTATTCGCAAAGTGCCATTACTTCGAAACAATTTATTCATAAATTGCCCTTGCTTCAAGATAGCTTATTCGCAAAGAACACTTACTTTGAAATGTTTCTTGCTTTTAGATTCCATTGCTCAGTTTATTTGCACTGTACAGTTGTTCGAAATGGTTCCTAAAATGATGATAAATGACTTTTGCCTTATTGCCTTTACAAGATGAGCAGCTCGTATGGTAAAATAATTTCAAGGCAAGTGGCTTTCAAGTAAAGAGATTTCAAAGTAAGTGTTACAGTGCCCAGGAAACGTATTTCATGAAATTCAGTTATCCAAAGACTCATTGTGTTGTTACAAGTACTGGCATAAATTTCAAGCACATGTATACATGTATGTACAAGTGTGTATGTTCATGCATATTTGCAAGAGTTTTCATTGAGATATGTCAATATGGCAGACAGATTTCACAAGCCACAATCACTTGTGTTTGATCAGAATATTGTAGAGAATTGGAGAATATTTGAGCAGGAATACAATATATTTATACAAGCAGTACCAGGGTATTAATTTTGCTAAACCTAGCAGGGTCACAAACTATTGGAAGGAAGCGTTCATTTCTCTATTAGCCAGCAGTGTATGAAGATGAAGGAGAAACCCATTGTGTTGTGCAGACTGAATTAAGGGACAACCCTGAGTGTTTAAAGCCCAAATTCAGAGAAATGTGTAATCCCCATATTAATGTTCCACTAGAGGGGCATTTCTTTTACATGAGAGATCAAAAGCAAAGGGAAATTTTTGCAGCTTATATTACTGACCAGAGAAACAAAGCTAAAGCATATAGTTTTGGTGATTTAAAGGGTGAGCTGATAAAAGACAGACTTGTGTATGGTATTGATAATGCTGCTGTGAGAGAGATTTTGCTTCATGACAGTGATATGATGCTGAGTAATGCCATTGAGATTTGTCAGATAAATTGAAGTTAGAGAAAGTCGTACAAATATGCTTGCTAGTGATAAGAGCATGGTTTCAGTAGGCTCCAGAGCTCATATAGACAGCATGCAACATGTAACAAGCAAGAGCAGACCTAAGCACATGGCAGGAGCAGCAGCCCCTGTGGGACTTCCAGGCAAAACCCGTAGTCTTTTACCACATTCCAAGAACAGTTCAGTTAAAGGAGCATGCTCAGTGCAAAACCAAGCATACTTAGTGCAAAACAGATGTTGCTCAGTATAGCATAAGAGTGAATCAGCAAAACCCAAATCAAACTTTATTGTTAACTGTCATAATTGTGGTCCCAACCATGAGTCCAGAAGAGAAAAGTGCTTGGCATATGGTCAGCAATGTCATAAGTGTAAGAAATGGAACCATTTTCAAAGATTCTGTAAATCAAGTAAGCCTTACACAGTTACAAAGGATCACTCCAAAAAGCAAGTTAATCAAATAGACCTGCAACAGTCTGCTTTCTATGTAGATGGTGTGTCAGTAGTTCATGAAAAGACTGATGCAGTAGATTTTTTGGCAAGAAATAAATTTTTTGTACTGTTTGGATCAATGGTAAAGCCACAGAACTCAAAGTACACACTGGTTCAAACTGTAATATCATGTCTGCAGATACATTTGCAAGGGTCAGAGCTGGTGAACAACTAAATGTGACTAGTTGTGCAAACATATAGCTTATGGAGGTGAAGAAATTCAAACTGAAGGCTCAGTGGGACTTTCCTGTTATGTGGCCAAGAACTGTTATAGCCTATGGTTCTATATGGTTCAAAGACCTGTGCAGTCATTATTGGGTCTCAAAGACAGTTTGAAAATGAATCTGCTTTCTTTTACTAAAGAAGTTCATCAAATAAGCACATGTCCTATTTCCATCTTCACCAATACTATTTTTTCAGAGTATGCTGATATTTTTGATGACAGGTTGGGCAAACTTCCAGTTGTGTATTCCATGAAATTAGACCCAGAAATCAATCTAGTGGTCAGATCAGCAAGAAGAGTTCTGATAGCTATGCAGCATAAGTTCAAAGCTCAGTTGGACAAAATGGTGCAACTTGTCTGGTTATAGAACCTACCGAATGGGTGTCGTCCATGGTAGCAGCTCATAAAAAAAGGCTCAGATGAAATCTGAATATGTACTGACCCAAGAGATTTGAACAAGGCATTGAAGAGACCACATCATCCCATGTGTACAGTCGAAGAGGTTGCAGCCCTGATACCGAATGCCACTGTTTTTTTCTGTCTTAGATGCAAAGAGTTCATTCTGGCAAGTCATGCTTGATAAAAGACAAACTTTGTAGAGAAAACCACTTTATAAAGAATAGCAAAGATTTTGGGTAAAACCCTTCCTCAAAACTAATACCAGTTACTAGTATTCTATAAAGTTTGTCTTTTTCCATATTTGTGTGGCAGTCTGTTCTACTCAGTCATGCTTGATCACAGATATTCATTACTGACTAAATTCAGTACCCCATTTGGAAGATATAGATTCCTCAGGGTGCCATTTGGAATAAATTCTGCAAGTGAAGTCTTTCAGCGCGCAATAGAGAAACTGATTTTGGTTATCCCTGTGCAATAATAGTAGATGATATACTGGTAGGATGCAATAGTGAGGTAGAGCATGGCAGAAATCTTGAGAGTTCTAGACAGAGCACGTGAAGTGAACTTGAAGCTCAATCCTCTGAAGTGCAAATTCAGACTACCAGTAGTTACATATGTAGGTCATTTGTTTTGGGCTTGAGACCAGACCCATCCAAGCAAGCAGCCATTCTTGAAATGCCAGCACCAGATAATGTACAAGCTCTGCAGTGTTTTCTTGATATGGCCAATTAGTTAGCCAAGTTTATACCAGACTTCAGTGAGTTGACAGCACCTTTGACAGAGCTCACACGTGAAGATGTTACTCGGTCATGGCTAGACCAACACCAAACAGCATTTGAAGTTCCTAAGCAGAAAATTGCTACCCCCCCCCCAACATCAAGATGCTATGATATCAACAAACAAGTATCTCTTTCCTGCAATGCTTCAAAATTTGTTTTAGGTGCAGTTATTCTTCAAGAAGACAGGCCATTAGCCTACACATCTAGAACACTTACCCAGACTGAGATGCAATATGCTCAAAGTGAGAAAGAATTGTTGGCAATAGTGTTTGCATGCTGCAAGTTTCATGATTATACCTATGGCCGAGAAATCCAGATGGAAACTGATCATCATTTGGTTACTATTTTAAAGAAGCCTATGCATTCATCTCCAGCAAGATTACAAGAATGATGCTCAAATTGCAAAAGTACAACTTCTGAATGGTTTAGACAAAAGGCAGACTTCTTTATCTGGCTGATAGCTTATCCAGAGCACCTAGAAATACAATGAAACAGCTTGACAAAGAGAATTTTGATTCTGAAGTCATGTAAGTGCATAATTTTTTCTGCCACAAGACTTGATAAGCTACGAGATCATACAATTAATGATCCAATATTGCAGAAGCTCAATTACTATATTAGTGTTGGATGGCCGTCAAAACAATCCAGTGTATCACCAGAAGTGCAATCTTACTTCTCTTGCAGAGATGAGTTGTTGATGGAAGAAGGCATTATTTTCAAAGGTCCTAAAATTGTTGTTCCTACTTCCTCACAACAAGAATATATCCAGATTTTGCATCGTGGTCACCTGGGTTCCGAATCTACTAAGAGAAGAGCAAGAGGACTAGTATTCTGGACTTATCTAGTAAAAGATATTGATAGAGTACTTTCTTCCTGTTCAGTATGTAATAGTACTAAAGCGCATCTGCAAAGAGATACACTTCAGTTAAGTCAAATTCCTGATCTACCTTGGTCAATTGTAGCTACAGACATATTTGAGTGGAACAATCAACATTACTTAGTACTGGTAGACTCTTATCAAATTGGTTCGAGATCGATCTACTACCTAATCTAACTTCTATTACAGTCATTACTAAGTTGAAACACCATTTCTTAGTCCATGGCAGTCTACAGAAATTAATCTCTGATAATAGTACGTAATTCACCAGTCAATTGTTTCAGAAATTTGCCAGAGAGTGGGACTTCGTACATTGCTAGTAGTCCAGAGTATCTGCAATTGAATGGACTTGCCAAACACGCAGTACAGAGTGCAAAGCAATTACTTGAAAAGTCAAAGCATGACAATGCCAATGTTTTTCTGAATTTACTCAATCTCAGAAACATATCCTGTGATGATATACTTGGCTCACATGCTCAGAGACTTCTATCAAGGGAAACCAGAACAACATTGCCTATCAGTTTTGGTTTATTGAGGCCTAAAGTTAAGAACCATCAAGCCATTACAGCCCAATTGTCTAGAAAGCATTCCTTCCAAAAGTCCAACTATGATAAGTTGAGCAGATTTCTTCATCCTTTGGAAAAAGGAGAGACAGTAAGGATATAAATGGCAAAAGGTTTGATCGGATTAGTCAAGTAATGAGTATTTGTGCAGAGCCGAGATCCTATTTTGTTAAATCCGAGGCTGTAGAGTACAGGAGAAATCGCAGACATCTTCTTCCTGTAGCAGAACCAATATCGCTGTGTTGTACCTGTGATAAAGACTCTAACTCTCAGAGCAATCCAGATGATATTCCTTTTCCAGAATGTATCTTGACTCCTGGTACTGTTCTGGCAGATGATTCCAGTGTTCCTAAGAATGAACAGTCAGCAGGGAATAATCTCAGTTACTAAGCCAGATACCAAATTTTATGTCACATGATATGGTCACATTTCAAAGCCTAGTGTAAAATACACAGCAACTTGGACATAGTTGTATATATGTATCTAGCTTTGTATAATTGCATGATGGAAATCATTTCTATGTTAATTGCATATTCATAAAGTTCAGTGACAATCTCTAACTCATTTTCTCAAAGAGGGAGGATGTAGAAAAACAGGTGTGTTGTACCTTTAAGAAGCATTTCCAAGATCTGTGTGTGCATATAAATACCAAGCATGTGTTAGCTTCAGTGCCATTTGGAAGGTGCAGCCAGCATGTTAACATCCATGTGCATGATAGTTAATCTGTTTATAAGTTAAAGTTACTTAACCTCATTTATGATGCGTTTGCATACAATAAAGCTGCCTGAACAAGAACCCAGAATGCTCGCTTGTTTTATCCTGACCTGGCGAGTGACAAGATGTACTGCCCCGGACACAGCCAATGATGAGAAAAGTGGAGGAACCCACCACAGAAGAAGTATGAACAACACTAAAGAAAATGAAGTCAGGGAAAACACAGGCTCAGATGATGTCACAGCAGATGTGATAAAGGTGTTGGGTGACATAGTGGAGAAATGGCTCTTGAGGGTACTCATAGTATAGAGTAAAAGGTGCATCCCAGATGACTGAGAATAAGCATACTAGTGCTAATGTACAAAAAAGGAGATATCTACAACTGTGAGCAGTACAGAGGAATCACACTCCTGTCACACTGCGTGAAAGTTCTGGAGATGGTGCTTGGCAAGTGAATACATTGAGTCGTAGGAAATAAAATGGGTGATGAGCAGTTCATATTCAGATCAGGATGCAGCACAACTGACCCAATGTTTGTAGTGAGACACATAGTTGAGAAGGTGCTACAGATTAGAACAGAGTCCAACTGGCCATTCCTAGATTTGGAGAAAGCATATGACAAGGTCCCAGGAAAGCTAATTTGGGCAGTCTTGCAGTGGTTTGAAGGCCCAGAAGCATTGGTAGAATTAGTGCAAGCTATGCACAAGGACCAAATGAATCAAGTATGAATACTGTTTGGTCTTACAGAGGAGCTCCCAGTGAGAGTGGGTGTACATCAGGGTTCAGCTCTGACTCACTGCTGTTCATGCTGGTGATGGACTGCATTAGCAAACAAATTAGAGGTGACAGTTCAACAAATTTGCTTTATGCAGATGACGTGGCATTACAAGCAAACTCTGTGCAAGAACTTCGGCAAATGATAGGGGAATGGAATGCAAAACTGTAAGCACATGTGATGAAACTGAGTACAAATTATACAATGGCAATGGCAGCAAACGAGAGAAATTAGAACAAGCTGAGACCTGCAGTAGAAGGGAAAATAGTGCAACAGGTTAACACCTTCAAATATCTGGGAGGGGCGGCTGAGGAGAGGGAAGTCGGAATAAAGAGGGCAAAGCTAGAATCAGAGGGGCTGCTGCCAACTGGCACAGAATGTCAGGTGCAATATATGACAGCAGAATGCCAAAGAAGCTGAAAAGTAAGGTGCATAAACCAGCGTTGGGACTAGTACTACTGTCAGGCACAGAAGCCTGGGCAGTAAAGGCAGAGCAGTTGAGGAAGCTAGGGCTGATGGAGATGAAGTGCCTGAGATGGGTGGCAGAATGCATACTACAGGACAGATGAAGAAGTGAGGACATAACAGCGGAAGCCAAAGTAACTCCAATTGAAGATCAAAGAGAACATATTATGGTGGTTCAAGCACATGTGTAGAAAAGCAGTAAACAATCTGGTAAAGAAGCTTTGGGACACACAGGAAGACATCAAGAGGAAATGGGGACATCTAACAAGGAGGTGTATGGATTGTGTGACAGAAGACCTACAATATTCAGGCATGAATGCTGAAGAAGGTACAAGTGTGGCATTGAATAGAGACAGATGGTGACAGGTGACATGATGCCTCAACCCCATGTAGAAAATGAGATAAAGGGGGTTGATGATGATGAAGTTGATATGGTTTTGTACCACCACATTGTGTAACATGGCATAGATCACAAATGCATTGCTGTAGGTCTCTGTTGCTTACTGAAATGCAACACCAAATGCAACCAAACAGGTAGTACGAGACAGGTGAAGGGTTTCCTTGGACAAGCTGGGAAATACAGAAAATGTCTGGGTAATTTCAGGAATACTGATGGCTCTTTGACTGATATCTCAAGGAAAAAAGCTCCTGTCAAGGTGCAATTGCCTCTTGAGGCAGATAGAACCTTTAATGAACTAAAACAAATGATTTGCACTAGCCCCATTTTGTTAACTGCTAATTATAATGAAAAGGTTACCTTATACAATTAAACATTATGGTAGGTTTGGAAGAAGTGCAATCCCAATGCAGTCAAGATGAGGACCACCCACTGTGCTCTGTCAGAAGGAAGCTGATCAGGAGAGGAAAGAGACATTCAGCTTTTGAAAGAAAATGTCTAGCTGTAAAGTTGGCCTTCTATTCTTTGTAATAGTGCTTGTTAGGCATGCACTTCCATTTGGTAACAGGTCATACCCCTTTGTAATGATTTAGAAGACAGAGAGTAACAGTAAATTTTGCTGTGGGCTCTAACCCTCAATTCCTTTAAATATAGAGGGAAACATAAGTTCAGAATAGCCAAAAGAAATACTGTCTGGTTGTTGGAGTCCTAGAACACAAGATTATGATTCCAAAAACTGGGGTAGTTGAAACCTTTGGTTATAGAAAATGTGTAGGATACTTTAAATGTGTACTTATAATATATAATACAATATCTATGTTGGGGTATCTGCCTAGAAATTGTTAACTTATTTATTATTCATTTATTTACCTTTGTTTACTGGGACAATCTGAATAAGCTTGGAAAGCATCCCTTTCAGCTGTATCAGTGAGAAAATCAAGCAAAACAATTTTTTTTTTTAATTTTTAAATTGTGCATGAAAAATAAAGTAACAAATATCATGCAGGTTATTAGAACAAATGCATTACAAGAAAGATGTGTTCCAATGATACAAACAAGATTAGCATATATATATATATATATATATATATATATATATATATATATATATATATATGTATACATATCTACATAGATATATATATATATATATATATATATATATATATATATATATGGGTCTACTTCTAAATACCGACACGACGATTCCCCGACACAAAACTCACCGACGCCAAATAACCGACAACACACAAACCCAACACAAACCCGACAATGCAAAACACCGGACACCAAAACACCGACACACGGAACGTAAACAACACGCGACACTACATACCATACACACTAGCCCTGACCCAAACCCTAACCCTAAGGTCCGACACTATCGCATACTTCACCTACCTGCACCCTAACCCTAACTCACTTACACACCCCTAGCCCAAGCTCCGACACTAACGCACACATCACCTACCTGCACCCTAACCCTAACTCACTTACACACCCCTAGCCCAAGCTCCGACACTATCGCACACTTCACCTACCTGCACCCTAACCCTAACTCACTTACACACCCCTAGCCCAAGCTCCGACACTAACGTACACATCACCTACCTGCACCCTAACCCCAACTCACTTACCTGACCACTCCTACCTCCGTCACTGTCGCACACTTACCGGGTCAAGATCGCACATTACCCTTGTCGGTCTTTCCACTGTCGGCGAATCACCCTGTCGGTAATGCATCTGTCGGTCATCTGGCGTCGGTGATTTCCGTCGGGAATCGGCGTTCGGTCTTTAGAATGGGACCCATATATATATATATATATATATATATATATATATACATATACATATATATATATATATATATATATATATATATATATATATATATATATATATATATATATATATATATATATATATATATATATATATATATATATATATATATATATATATATATATATATATATATATATATATATATATATATATATATATATATATATATATATATATATATATATATATATATATATATATATATATATATATATATATATATATATATATATATATATATATATATATATATATATATATATATATATATATATATATATATATATATATATATATATATATATATATATATATATATATATATATATATATATATATATATATATATATATATATATATATATATATATATATATATATATATATATATATATATATATATATATATATATATATATGTATATATATATATATATATATATATATATATATATATATATATATATAGGTTTACTATAAAAAAATCGAAAGTCATAATGTAAAACTATCACTTTATCTAATGAAATAGTTGAAAATTAGATGATGGAAGTGTTCATATTGTCGAAATACGTACAATATTTGAAAATTTGACATTTAATTTCCGAATATCGAATTTCCCATCTCCAAATTTTTTTTTATTTTTCTGTTTCCCGAGTGCATAACACCGAACCCTGTGCAAACAACGTAAACATATTGTCGACATTTCTGTACTAACAGCAAATTAACTGTTAGTACACCTCTGAAAGCCACTGTGAAAGTGAAATACTTCTCCCATTATATGGATCCATGTGTAATCACCAGAATAAGTTGATAATGTGTCTTGTGTCATTCCCACAAATGGCAAACAGCATCCCTGTAGTTACATATACTCCCTTTCTGTGCATGTTAGAAGGAGCAATGCAAAGTAACTAGTTTGGCCAGTCCACAAGATTTCATCTCTTCCCTACATTCCAGTAGTCTAATGAACTGTGATTCCTTGTCATGTAGCTGTCTGCATTTCGGTGATGATGAGGCACATGACAGCAGACGACTCTTCAGAGCCTCAAAATGATTCTGCTCTAATCTGATGGTATGTAGTACATCCATGATATAGAGTTGTTTCATCGATGCCATCCCTCTACCATGTTCTGGCTTCTAGAATAGCCCTGCAGGCATATTTCCCAATGGTTCCAAAACTGCACATCAAATAATGGGGGTAATCTTTCACATGTAGCACTATGTATGCCATATCTCCTTGGGCAACCCATAATGTAAATATTATGGAAGAAATCACAAAGAGGTTTTCCTGCCTCAGGCATGTCAGCTGCAATCGCCTCTAATGTGGGCAGGACAGCATCTGGTGATAGGAATGTCAGCGCTGGTATCTGCTTACACAGTAATGCAAACTGTGTATCATTCGCAAACAAGGAGGCCAACCTCAACTTCTGTATTTGGCGCCATAGCAGTTGGCAGAGATGGAACCAGCAGCCTTTAGGCATACTCTCTGGTAAATTCCTAGCTATGCAGTTCACCTCTTCCTTCTCAAAATCGCTCAAAATCATATTTAGCTTCAATAGCAGTTGGAAATCAGTACACAGGTGTATTACAGCCTTCCAGAACTGATCTTAACATTCCTCAGTCTTTGAATGCAAAATGCCATACACCACAGGGATAACCTTGCCTTCTGCAGTTCCTGAGATACTGCAATGGATGGTACACACTTGTCTGCACTCTCTCGTGCTGATGGGAAAAGTCGCATCTACCAGTATGAATTCCGATTCACAAAGCATTCTCAGATTCCCCTCAGTTGTCAGTATCACTATATTCACCACATTACTGCCTATATGTGTATGATGCACAATGAATGAGCCATGTTTTATTGGTAACATATCAGCTGTAAGTTGACTGAGTGACTCCAGGCTACACATGATGGACATCCTGTTCTTACAGCACAGCCTACAAACAGTCTGCTTCAGTACATCTGTATTACGTAGACTATTCACAACATCAGTAGATGTGCCTGCCAGAACCTCAGTGACTATCCTACAAGGATGATCCATAGTCTGCTCTTCTTTTAATTTCCTGCTGTACCTTCCTCTCTTCAAGCTGCACTATGTCAGGCCCGTGAAAATGTGTAGTACGTTTCAACAACTTCTCACCCTCCAGACACTCCTCTGTAATACACCAACCCTTACATCTGTCAATATTCTTCCTTGTACAGCACCAGTACCTCCTACTGTCTGGACATTTCTCCAGGTAATACTGGTAGCCATAAACACAAACATTTTCTTACCCTTTTGGGATAGTACTGTCTGATATAATGTACCAACAGCACCAGGACAGTCTGAAATTGCTTTCCACTGTGACATGCTGTAAGCTCACCTGCAATACAATGTCAGTATGAGCAATGTGCACCAAAAACAGATCTACAGTGATGCAAGAGCACACAGTATCCAGTAATGATGACGGATCCTAGTATTCCAAATAACTGACATTTATCAAGCTTATCGTTACATTACACACAGTACTACAACACATCTACTCACACTACAAACTGTTCAGCAGCATTCGGGATATTAAGCAGTAAGTGTGCTGTACTTACAGGCACTTTAGACACACCAGCAGACAGCTGGATAGCTAGGGAGATATGCATTTGTATGGCTGTCTGGTACAGCTTATTGTTATTTACGCTATGAGGATGTCTTACAAGCTGCCCTGCTACTAACAACTTCAGTGAACTGACCTCTAAGTTTACTTACACTGCACTAAAACATTCCCGGAATAAGTGACAGTATACTCAAGACAGTAGTGCAGACAGGTGGAAAACTAATAAAATGACATTTTTTAAATGGATATTACATTAAATGCGACTTACTAATGGTGAGTAGCAACATACATCTATACAGTCATTGTGCACTACAAACATCATCCCTAAGTTTAAAAAAACATGGCTGGTACGCCATACGGCAGTTACTATGATAACTTGCAGAGTTTAACCAGTGTTCTATATACATTTAGACACTTGATGTTCTTACAGCCTTAAGTGAGTATCCCTACTTACCAATGCAATCTATTCACAATATTATCCACAAATTCAGCAGCCGCACTTATCAACTACTGCTTTGAGCCCTGCTGTGGCTGTTTACATAAACGGCAATGACATTAACGACGTCACTTCCTCGAGGCAATGCTATGATCATGTTAGAACGAAGGTAATATCTTCGAATTCTAATGTACAAATCCTCAATGTATTTTGTTCTTATTAATTCAAAGTTTTAATGGTTGGGAACTTTATTTTCGCATATATGACGTTCGACTTTTACATTTTCATAGTTAGGACTTTCACAGTTATGATAGTAAACCATATATATATATATATATATATATATATATATATATATATATATGTATATAAAACTAATATACTTTCTATGTAACTACTGTGAAATTCTAATGCTTTTAATGACTTGTGTACTGTGGAGCTTTTCTCCCCTGGCCTCCGCTGAAAAAGGGCTATTCAGCTCAGTCAGACCATCCCGGTCAACAAATGTAAAATAAATGAAATAATAAATAAATAGTGTGTGTGTGTGTATTCTTGTATCGTCCTATAGTTAGCTAACACTTTTTTTCCTTGTATTCATTAACATTTACAATAAACTACAGAGTAGCTTTGCAGGGATTACAATAGTACTGCATATCAGATTTATTTGTACACCATTTTTATAGACAGAATTCTGATATAGTGTCAAATAGGATGCATAGTTCGTATTACATAAAAAGTATTCATTACAACACAGACAGTATTAATATATACATTTGCAATTTTCTACTGTCAGATAACCTTTTCTGCATTTCTTAACTTTTTTAAAGAAATTAGTATATGTTTTGTTATAATGATTTGATATATTTCTGTACATGATAGATACTCATGATAGAATAAGTATAAGTTAGAGAGAAAATGGGTATTAAATATTGATATGCTGATGAAAGTTAAGAAAGATTAATGTTATGAAGTGGATAGAAGAAAACTAAAGAACATTTCAATATGCCAACCCATACCTCTCAGCTTCTTTTCTCCAGTGTCTGGGACAAAAGCCAACAGTAATGTGGGGATAAAAGGTGAAAACCAGACACATTTTAAATATTACACTATTAACTTAAAAAAATAAATACAGCAGGTCGGCTATGAATACTAAGAGCCAGTAGCTTGTACACCTGCTCACTGCCATTTGTTCTAAAAACAAGTGTTGTAGCGCTGACTAGTCTGATCTCCTGGTTCTACATAGCCCTCAGAAATCCTATTCCTTATCAGCTACAAGAACCCACCACAATCTAAATCTTAAACCTAAAACTCCCATCCAGTTCCCAACTCAACTCATCAGTCCCCTACCCTAAAACTTTACTACCCTTCCCTAACTCTGAAGTCCCCAATTGTTCCCCAAACCTGAAACTCCAAGCCTCATACACCTAAATTCCATGATCACTCACTAACCTTAAAACTCCATTCCTGCTCTCTAAACCTAAAACTGCATCTCCCTTCCCTAAACCTAAATTCCCAGATCATTCCCCAAACCGAACACCCCTTTCCTGTTTCCTAACCCTAAAACTCCCTTCCCACTCTCCAACCCTAAAATCTCCTTCCTTCTCCCTAATACAAAACCCCTCTTAGACTCACTCCCTGCAGGGATTTGCCCAAATTTATATTTGAGTTTGAGCATGAGTAGTACTCCGTCCCCAAATTGGCCAAACATATATTTGAGTTTCAGCATGATAAGCAACCTAGGTGAGCTACATGGATGATGGTGCTTGACTCCCTGGCTTCAATCAAATGCTTTCAAGCACTTGGAACTTAAGCACCTTAATATAACAGGTTTTGCATCAACATGCATTTTTGCAACAATAAGAAATATTCAGCTCTAACATCAGACATTATTGACTGACCATAATCCACAGAAATTTGCCAGAAAAACAAAAATATTGCAAAGGACAAGGCACAAAATATTATTTGAAATCAGGGCCATTGTACAGAATTCTTACCAATGGAGAAGCATATGCAGATGGAGTTTAGAGAAGTGAAAAAAAGATAGCTATATTGTAATTCCCTTATGTTACAAGGCAGAGTGTATCCTGAATAATGTTAATAGAAATTAACTTGGGTAGTTCTACTTTTCTTTCCTCATATCTTGAAAATCATGAAGAAAAAACAAAAATAGTGTATATGTTTTAAAGAACGTTTTGAGTACTTTACAAATTATTTTATTTCAATTAATTGTTACTCTAGAAAAATTGATATACTTTTGTTAAAAATAGCATTCAATGACTATAACAGAAAGTTCTCAGTTTAAATGGTGCTCTACAAATCTTTGTCCCAAGTCCTTGAATTAGCTACATACTGTATTACAGGAGGTCCTCAGAATTGTGTAATGTAATGCATGGTACAGGCATTGAAACTACAATTCTAACTAATCTGATTGAATTCATCAAAGAAGTTTGGATATAGGTAAAGATATATAAGGTGTATTCCTTAATCTGTCAAAGGTCATAAGGAGATATATGAGTAGACTCAGTTTCCCTGGCATTTATCCTCATACCACACAGTGGCTCCAAAGCTTTAAATGGTGTACTTATAGGTTCATAGGTTCATAGGTAGGTACAAGGCTATTGGCCCTAGGGCCTCTACAAGCCTAGCCAAAAATGTACCGTGGCTTTCACCACCCAAGAAAATTATTTTCCTGTGCCCCTGTCAAGCAGAACCACAGAAGTGATCCTCGGGGGTGAATTTCCTATTACCCATCCAATCATCAAGATTTTTCTTGAAGAGTGCTAATGAGGAGCTCTGTTTGACATAGATAGGTAGTCTGTTCCAGAGTATGGGAAGTCTCTGGGACAGGAATCTATCCCTCCAGCATGTTCTGTTTATTGCGGTGAAAAGGTTTAGGTCCCTAGAGCATGTAGCTCGGAGGGATTGGGATTTCTTTAAGTGGAGCATGTCCAACAGCTCTGGGTTTGACATAGCTTTGTATGTTAGGCAGAGATCGCCTCTGAGTAGGCAATACGCGACGGAGTAAAGCTGGAGTTTTTTGAGACGGTCTGCGTAAGGCATCTGTTTGAGGCCAGTAATCCTCTTTGTGAGGTATTTTTGTGGCCTTTCCAGTTGTTGTAGATGTCTTATGAGGTACATACCAAAAGGGGCGTTTGTACTCTATAATGGGTCTAATAAGTGATGAGTAGAGGGGAACAATGACCTCTTTTTTTCTGGATGAGAAACCTTTTGTGATGAGGTGTGCCACGTAGAAGGATTTCCTGACCACTTTGGCGATGTGATTATCAAAGGAGAGACTACTGTCCACCTGTGTCCCAAGGTCTCTTATCACACTTTTGGTGTTAAGTAGACTACTGCCTATGTGGTAGTTCATGGGTACAGAATTTTTACCAAAGGGGATAACAATCCACTTTTTGGCATTGAGCTTGAGACCATGTCTTTGACACCAGGCATCTGTCTCAGTGAGGCCCTTTTGTAGGATGTCCACATCATTAGGAGTTTCAGTTATGGCTCCTAGTTTGCAGTCATCTACAAATTTAGTTAGCCAAAGACCTTCTGTGTTAGCCTGTACTTCAGAGAAGTAGATACCAAACAGGAGAGGACCCAGGACTGAACCCTGTGGTACTCCACTTGTCACTGGTCTGAAGTCTGATTTGGAGTCTGCTACTTTCACAGTGTGGGTTCTTTCAGTAAGCCAGTTGGCAACCCATCTTGTGACATAGGGATTTATACCTAGTTTAGTGAGTTTATCTATAATTCCAGAGTGGGGGATGGTGTTGAACGCCTTGGCGAGATCTAGATAGGCTGTGTGAACCACCTTACCCTCATCTATGGCTTCAGGTTTAGGAGACATGATCTGCCTTTTACAAACCCAAACTGTGTGGGGTCCAGGGTTTGGGGATCTCCAATGTCTTTGTTTATGAGTTCCATGATGATATGTCCTTGCAGACGAGGCTTGTCAGGCTAATGAGGCGGTAGTTCCCGGGGTCTGTTGTGCCCCCCCCCCCGTGGAGTGGGATAACTGTCGTGGTGCGCCATTCAATGGGCAAAAAGCCTGAGGTGAGGCTATGATTGAACATGGTACTTAGGTGGGGTGCCAGTTCATTCTGTAGTTCATTTAGAAGGCAGCCTGGGATGCTGTCAGGTCCCATGGATGCTGTGTTCTTGGCTTTGGAGAGTGAAGTTTTTACCTGTGCAGCCGTGATTACAGGAACTTTGCATTCTTCCGGTAAAAAGATGGGCCCTTTAGGGGGTGAGAGGGGGGGTAAAGTTAGCACTGAACCTATCTGCCAGGATGTTGGCAATATCAGTTAGTTCTGTACATTTAGTGTCATTGTGCTGTAACTCAGAGCAGATCTGAGTGTTGCCATTGAGATTTTTGACATAGCTATAGAATGCTTTGTGGTTGTCTTTAGAATCAGTGGCAATTTTGTTTTCATAACTAGCTTTGGAGGATTTTATGAGGGATCTCAGCTTCTTACTGAGGCTGACCAGGGAGTTCCTCCAATCGTGGGATTTTACTTTTTTTGCAACAGTTTCTTTCTTCTGTTGTAGAGTTTGTTTATGGCAGAAGACCACCAGATTGGCTTCCTTTTTTTGGAGGATAGCATCTTGGTTCTGTTAGGGATAGCATGATCCATGCACTTGTGTAAGTGCTTATACAGTGCATTTGTGGAGGATTCAGCAGTCGTACCTCTATTGTCCATCTGCATGGGAGTCATGAAGTTTGCCACTTCTGTCTTAAGAAGCGTGAAGTTGGTTTTGGAGAAATTTTTTACGGTTGTTTTCCTAATGGGGGTGGGAGCGGGATGTGGATGTCTAGGGTGATCTGACCAACGAGGAGCTGACCTCTGGTGTGGAACACCGGTCACCCATGTTGGTGATGAGCAGGTCTAGGATATTGCTGCCTCTGGTGGGGGTGTGGATAAGTTGATCCAAACCGTTGGAATTGATGATTTCCAGAAAACATTGAGCAAAAGAGTTGGTACATGAGTAGTTTTCCCAGTTAATGGTAGGGTAGTTGAAATCACCCATTATTAGAGTGTTGGGTTGTACCTTAATATTTTCCAGTGTATCAAGAAAAGAGGAGTGGGAATCCTGGGGCATGGTGGGGGGTCTGTAGCAAGCTACAATCTGGATTGCTGTTTTGCCCAGAGTTATTTGAACTTGGATAATCTCGGATGCATTATGCTGAGCAACTAGCTTGGAGGTGTGGATATCCTTAATGAATATGGACACGCCTCCACATTTAGTGTTTCAGTCCGGGTTTGGTGGCTGAAAGGTGTGGTATGAATTATAGCCTGGTAATGCAGGGGTGCTCTCTGGAGCTTTGAACCAGGTCTCTGTCACTGCACAGATGTCAATGTTCTCCATTTTAAGGAGTGCCTCGAGTGAGTGCATTTTGAGGTTTAGACTTCTAGCATTTAGTAGCATTACCCTCAGATTTTGCTTCATTTCTTAACTTTTATTGCAAACATTTGAGTGCATCAGCAGTCCAACTCAAGGGCATTGTTATTCGATTTTTATGTAAACACAATGCCAACTCTGTGGTGATGAATAAATCATATGCTATACTGATGATACAATAGTTC
Source organism: Protopterus annectens (assembly GCF_019279795.1). Classification (NCBI taxonomy): domain Eukaryota; kingdom Metazoa; phylum Chordata; order Ceratodontiformes; family Protopteridae; genus Protopterus; species Protopterus annectens. The sequence continues at coordinate 30,147,739 of NC_056727.1, read as the reverse complement.
TGCAAAGGTCATATAGCTGCTGAAAGGAACCTGTGAAGCAATGAAATAAAGCCTTCAAACAGGTTTTCAGATATTAGATTGGTCAGTAAAACTAAATGAAAATTCCAGCCAAGTTGGAACTTCCAATGAGTGACCTCTCAAACCTCTTGAATCAGTGGCATGTGGGATATTTGCAAATGACCCTTATGAACACCAGGTATTTCAGCTAATTTGGTGATTCTGAATGCCCATGACTTGTTTCGTCATTTTAATGGATAATTTCAGGCCAATAAAGTCAAACCTCACTAGCCATGGATATGCATATTTCAGCCTTGTTATAGCTGCAAGATTCTCAACAAATCTTAAACAAAAGCAACTTATTTTTTCAGTAACAGATACTTATAAGTCAATGCACCCTTCCATATTCAAATTCAACACAATTTCTAGAGATATTATCACTCACACAAAGTGAAATGTTTGGACTGCATAGTAGATGGCACCCTGTCATTAAAGGACCACATAACATCCACTGTAAAAGTAGTGTATCATTACAGTATAAACCATGTATAGCCTACAGTCAAATATTATCTCACTACTACAACCGACAATAAACATGTCACAACACAAATCCATTCCAAGCTATGGCACGGATCGATAATGTACACAAGAATTTCAGCTACTCTGTTATTCAAACTATAAAAAGTACCCCGTAATGATTTACTAGGATGCCCTTAAAATCTGGCTGCTGCTACTCCCTATACTATACCAAAATTGCATTTCCCACTAACTCCAATTTGAGTCTTACAAAACCGTCTTCAGATACTGGACTGCTATTCCCTATCTAGAACTCTGCGTTCCTTCAAAATGCTTTTTAGCAGAATTGCTAGAACTTAGAACTGTCATGCTGACGCATTTTAATAACGTTGTGGTATTTATTGCAACAACCTCTTCACAATAATTATAAATGTAGGTATTGTCCGTTTACTTCTAGAGACAATCATATACACGTTTAGTACACCTGTAAATTGCACCGTTAGCTGCTGATGTATTGCGTGTTAAGACCAAACTTCCCTCATCCTTGACAGGTATTCATAACTTCACCGCTGACAATTCCCGTATATTGAGGTGTAACTTCTGTGTTTATTACACAGCACATACGTAGGTTTGTATTTATATCGGTTCGCTCCTTCGGTTTTACTCTTCTATATGTATTTCCCTTTTCATATATTCTTTCATTGATCAGTCAGTGCTAACGTTACGTACACGGTATATTTATATCTTCTGTTTAACATCATAGGAAGTTAGAAGTATAAATGATTATTATTAATGCTTTTTCCATGTATACTTTCATTTGAAAGTTCCTTTATTTTTCTTGAATGCAGATTCTTGAAATACGCTTGCTATTTTGCTGTTTCACAATTATATTAGAATCTTTTTCCCAAGGTTCTGCAGCTGAAATAGGGGTTCGACGCAGCTGGACAACCTATATTATCAAAAACATAAGAAAATAATAAATACATTCTTTGGTACTGCCCATGAATCTGTACAATAAATTAAAAATGGAGTCTGCCATGCCCCTAGCAAAAATGTGTTAAATATTTCAGGACGATGTCTGTAGGTCTGGGGAATCTGCACTCCAGAGGTGCTGTCGTCTGTGCCGTACAGGCATTAAGCAAGTTTACTCCTTTCACCTGACTCTCAGGTTAGCTGTAACTGTTTGCATCAATCATATTCAGGCAGCAAGAAAGGGTATACTGGAAGGCAACAATATCCAGGAGACAGTTAAGTTAAATGCCCTGCTTTTGGTATAGGCACATATTATATTGCAGCACTTTTGTCAGCAGTAGTTGAAAAGCATTTTTCTGGTTCACATAGAAAGATTTCCAGATTACCATTAAGAGCCAATTAAATGCCCAGATTAGATCCTAAATTAGAGGCAAGATCAATCAATCAATTGGTGATTTCGTACGTCTAATTCAGAAAACGGACTTTTTGAGCTATAATGTACTAGTCAAAATATAAAAGCAGTAATTTTAAGATGAGTCATATTTTGTGTTGCGCCTAGCCCAAATAGTTGCTTACAAGCCCAATTTTAGATGTGATGATTAATGGTTGCAAATAAATCGGAGACTAAATTAAGGGAATCCCTAAAAGCCAGGCGCTATTGAACAGTATCGTTGACCACTATTAACATTCTCTGTTTGAGCACGTACGTATGTGAAGAGAATGGTGTGTCTGTGCCATCTTAATAAGACAATTGGGTCCTCCTTTCCTGGAACCAGCAGAGATGTGTAGCATTGTATATTATACACATTATAAATGCAGTGTGCTCTCCATAGCAGACGAATTGAAGACCATGTAATGCTTGCATCCACGAGATACTCCCTTCTCTCAACGATATAGTATGGGATGCTTTCCAACATGCTGACCAAATCGCTCTAATGCATCTCGATGTATTCCAATGGGAGAAGACCTACTGAAGAAACGCTTGCGTTTGGGACGGTGATGAGTGCACGAATGCGAAGATGCTTCAGCTCTGCCTTGCTGCAGCGCACCGACCCGCCCCGTTCTCGAGATGGACAGATACTGGGCTCACGTGACCATCGTCTCCTGCCTGCTCTCGCTCTCTCGTTCTTTTTCGGCACAGACCTTACGCGAGGCAACCTGAGCGCAGCACATCTCTTTTTTTTTTATTTGCAAACATACAGCGGAATTCGTTTTGCCTTTTTTCTGCTCCATCCCATCCTGTAGAGACAGTAAGGAAGAGCTTCGGACAGGTAGCAGATCGACCTTCCTTTATCGAACAACTGAAGGAAACAATATAAATGGATGACATTGAGAGGAGCGAAAAAAGGCTTAGATTCTGTCTGTGTGCAGCATCCTTAATAGGTAAAGAGAAAAGGAGCACCAGCGATGCTGGAAAGGTAACCGTTGCTAGTGCAGGGATGGATCATTGCTGCTTTTCATTGCTGAAGGGCTCTTGTTTATTATTAGAAGAAAAAAGTAAATTAACCTGGTTGTGGTATCTTGCAGCTCCCACTATGCATTTTATAAGGCTCAAGGTACTAGGTCTCACCAGTAGTAGGTCTGTCTTAGTGCATCTGTTGTGATTGATGATTTGATTGACCAGCAAAAGATAATTGTGGTTGTTTTTTTTTTCTTCATAGCTATGAAAGGACACGGCTACCGGGCTTATTTTTCTAGGAGTAATACTGCATTTCAAAATGAATCAGTAAAAAGGCAGTTATTTGGAATTCTAAACCTTGTTACAATGATGTTTCATTTTTAATAAGATATACGGAGGGGCGGTCAAATAAAAAAATAATAAAATAAAACAAAAGGACGACCCTCACCCGTTAAGTTTATTATTACGTTCTGACCGTCACTGAAAAGATAGCCCGGCGATATATCAGGTGTCAAGGTGCATCCTTCAGGAAGAGTTGGCTGCTAGGGGGTTAAAATAATACTGGTCACCATAACAGGCTCTAAATGACGGTCATCCCCAGCGTCCCCAAGAGTAACAAGTCTACGCTTTATGATTCAAGTTCCCGAATGACTTGAATGCCAAATGCTTTTGTACAGCTAAACCACAAAGTGCCAGATTGGGAGAAACGAAGATGGTGAGATCACAGAGTACAGAAAGATGGCACCTACGGCAGATACATGGATTGGAGAACAAAATGGTCAGCAGTCTGGAAACCACTTCAAGCCTTCTAGTATTGCATCTGGTGGCTTGATTCCAGTGATTATATTTTGCATCATTGACTGTTAGGTTTTATTTTATTGTGATATTTGAAAGAAGGAAAAGGTGAGGCAGAAGGGATACTGGGTATCAGCGTTCTACAAACGTCTAAAGATGGAGAGTATTTGTTTTTTATCCGGCAACACTATGCTTTATGAGACCTGTGCTGATCTGAAGCTACCGATACAGCAAATACTAATTTATTATATATATATATATACATATACACTCACATACACATAACGCACATATGCAGCACAGTATGCTAGAGCTGCTAAATTTTGTGTGCAACTGCTGGTTATCTTTTGCTGTATTTTTTTTTAATCAGGACACTTCCAAGTATGGGATCCCAGCAGCCTAGTTCTGGCATGTTACCTGTAGGGATCGCCATGCACTGATGGGGAGAAACTGCTCTTGCTCCCTGGGTGACAGCAGCCGTACAATGCGGAGCAATAAATTACTGTTCTTTCCTGCTTGTAAAAAGGTGTTAATTAGACACTGAGCTTCATCGCTGAGGTGATAAACTGGCTAGGAAAAATGGATAGGAAAAAAAATCTGCATCTACTTCTACAAAGCAGCATAGCTTGTCTTCTGCGTTTGTTTTTTATTATTGTTACACAAAATACAATCGTTTATGTGTGTGCGTGTGTGTGTGTGTGTGTGTGTGTGTACGCGGGCGCGCGCTACAGTGCGCATGCAGTTCTTGAGAGGGGAGTTTCTTTGGTCATGCTGTGTGTATTTATGAGGTGGAGGCGCAAAATATAAGCAAGTCATAAAACGCATTGTATAGCACACAGTTCTACTGTATATAAATGAAACAACCTGATACATGTTTAATACAGATGACATAGGGTTACAAAGTCACCGACTGATGCAGAGTACAAAGTAATGTTTAATCTGGAAGTTAGTCATTAGGGAATATGAGGAAATATATCACTTATACCCTTTTAGAAGCAATTAAGTAACATCTTTTTTTTTTTGGGGGGGGGTAAACTGTTTGCTCCGGTTGTTTAAAATTACCATGAAATTTCAATTTGTTTAGAGCTTTTTTTTGGGGGGGGGGGTAAACTGTTTGCTCTCGTTGTTTAAGAATACCCATGCAATTTTAATTTGTTTTGAGCGCTACAGCAGCCCCCCCCCTCCAAAAAAAACTGGATTGAGGATTTATGTGCTTGCAAGTGTATGACCGTGGTTGCTGAATTTATTTAGTTGTACTTTTGTTTGCAGTTATACTTTTAGTTATACTGTTGCTTGCTTGAAAAACATGCTGTGCCACAGTGTACATGCTGTCATTAAATAAAACTGTATCTTTTTTCTGATGACTCTCACATTCTGAGCCTGAAAATGGTCCACTGGAATCAATGTTCAATCTCTTTAGTTAAAATAAAATGATATAAAATAAAAACAGTCTGCACCTTTCTATATATGAGAGGAAGTTTACAAATGGACTTTGCCTGGAACAAGTGCCCTTTTACAAGAAATATAGGAATAAATTCCCCCAACAATTAAATATTAAATATACAGTTTATGGCTTTTTCATTTAATGCATTGTGTTACTTCTGCAAAGAATGGCTAGATTTATGTAGCAACCTGTTCCCTGATACTGCTGCCAGGAAAAGTAAATACAATACTTTTTATACCTGTTATGTTTGTTATTATTTATGCAATTATCATCTACAGATTAAATAATGAATAGAAAGTGTCATTATTCAAAACAAAAAGTTAACAGTCATTCGATATCTTGCAATAAGTGCAACTGTTTAATAGATACTGGAACTAAAATAAATCAGTTTCAGGAGGCTGAGGGTTAAGGAACTGCTATTACATCTTTGTAACAATACAAAGATGCCTTTGTCAGAAGTCTCTGTAAGATTTCTAGTGGTATTTTTCTCTGTTTAAATACTTAATTGTGAACTATGTACAGTATTCCATCTACACCCCCCCCCCCCCGTTCTTGACTTGCACTAATCCCTGAAATCAAATATGGCTTGCCTCAACAATCAATGTAGTCCAGCTGCAACACTCATAAATTGTAGATTGCTGAAAATAAAATCTATAGATCCACAGTCCAGGCAGATGCCTGCATTCATTGACTTCAAACTTCTAAATGGACTCAATTGGTTACATGTTCACTGTGGAGCAGACATACTACTGAGCACAATCCTTTTATAAACTGATAATGTTAAGGCACTGTACTCCCTAGAAATCAAAATTGTAGATTAGAGAACAAACCTATTTCCTCAGGGATAACAAAGATGAGGCCATCTCACTTGTTAAGGTTCAATTCAAAACTACCACAGGAGAAATAAGTTTCCACTCCACACAGAACCACCTAACAGCTGAGGTTAGTCATGAAATGCTTACCACACTTAAAGTTAAACTAAAATAACATCTAATAAATCAATCTACCTGCCTCGGTTTTCAGGACAATAGGTAAAACCCATAGTCTTAGTGTATTTCTTCTTCAGCTATGTATTCCTATTAATGTATTAATTATTATTATTCATTTTTATTTAATGGAATTTATCACTATTACAATTTTATGTCTGTGCCCTTATGGATTGGGGTTGTGGCTGAAAAGGGTTTGTCAATCAGGCCACTTATCTTGTTAACAAATTGAAAATAAATACATACAATTATGTGTATGCAAGTATTATTTGTGCCTTGTGGCCTGGGCACTAGGTGAAAAAGGAAAGTGGACTAGCTCAACTACTTGGTTTTGTAAATAATACACTATGAATGTATTTTCAGAAATAAGTAGAAATGTCTATTCCTTCTGACTCCATACAGTTTAATATTTCTGAAGATTGTATCAATTGGTCAGCCAACTATCTTTAAATAATTGCTTGCCAAAGGTCAGGTTTCAAGTCAATAATAAAAATATTTTCCTAAAGTTGGTCTTATGAGACAGTGCCCACATCACAGTATCACCCCTATCACAGAAGGGAATCATAAACTCCCACCCAAGGTTAAAGATATGGCAGGCAATAACTGAGTGGTAAAATGTTTACAAGCTACATTACCATTTGATTGTATTTTTCCATCTAAAATTTTGTAGAAGTGGACTTGTTAACTGAAAATGAGTTATACAAGAATGATTGACTAAAGAACATTAATTATTTAAATTTTCTAATGAATTATTTGCCTTACTCATAGTATTAGTCACTAAATTTCTGTTTTCATACTAAATACAGTTTTGTCTGAGAAACGGGTATTGTTTTTGTTTATTTTTATTGTTATTATTATTTCTTTTTCAGACACAACAGTGAATTGAGGATTTCAGATGGTTGAGATTCAGATCTATTGCATACACTGGAAAGCACATCTTTTAAACTGAGCATGTGTGATGTAACTTTTGAGTGCCTATGCCTATTTTTGGAGGTTTTGCCTGAAAAAGAAGACAAATGAAGAAGACAAGAACAGAAACTGCAAGCCAAATCTCTAGAATATAACGGCAAGAATATGAAGATTAGGATTTGAAGTTTACCACTAAGAATACTGAGTACTGTTGGCATTTTAATTGATTTAATAAGGTGGAAAGAGAGAGAGAGACACACACACACACACATACACTGTCCTAGGAAGCTCATTCAATGGATATGTAGAAATGAAGTCCTGGGAATACCTATAGAAATAAAAGGGTGTTGGTCTATTGATTCTTTTATGGGAGGGAATCTCATTCAAAAAGGAACTATGGGCTTCTCACAAAAAATTATAAATCATCACAAGTAAGTTCTTGAAACTTAAGGGAGGGGGTTGAAGAAGAATATTTTCGTAAAC